>NC_056461.1:26850464-26865464 GCF_018296145.1 Oncorhynchus tshawytscha | reverse complement strand
GTTAATTAAGGTCGTCATTTTCTGGAAATGTGCACTAGTTTAATACTTGAACATTTTGTCCTTATAGCAGCACTTTATTATGTGCGCGTGTGTGTGCGCGTGTGTGTGCGTGGCACACATAAACGTCCCTACTCTGTAATCAGTCATCGAAGCTACTAAGTGACACACACACACAGCATTACATGGGAGTGTAAAAAAACGACTTCATTCGTCATCCAAGGTCATTAAATAGGCCATGTGAAACAGTGTACAGACTTACCACCTGAAGAAGTGGGGCAAACTAGTCATGCGTAGCCAGCCCAGATGTTGTATTCTCACGTTCAATATGCTAACAGCTGCTCCTCATGTTGTTGTGTCATCAGACGTCCACAAGATGGCGCCTATAAGCCATCACATTTCCCTCTGACTTCTCAAAGTTCCAAATGACATCTGGACATATTAGGTACTGTATTAGGTATTTGACAAGGCTTTGTTAAAATATTATTTAGCTCATAAAACAGAAACATCAAATTAGGCAAAAAGAGAAATATTTATTTCATGATAGACCTCATTTTGGAAATACTCGACCGTTCCAAAAAATGTACACGATTAAGTAATTTTTTGAAGATGTACTGACAGGAGATGAAATATCTATTACCACATGCAATGGGGTTTCTCCACTACACAAACAGTGACTAAGTAATCCCCCCTCCCTCCCCCTAGCTAACAAGTACTCCCCTCAAAATGAACTCCTTCAATCCTAGATGGCAGGAGTTGTATTTGGGAGTAGTGGGCCTTTGGAATGCACAGTCACATATGGTCAGAAACTTACAGTACTCTTTCCTCTTCCACCACATCAGTCTTAGTTTGTCAGCCAACATCATTGTTTGAATCCTTCTGGTCAGTAGATTATTGTGGGTAGCCTACTTGGCAACTGATCTGGGATGGGACCAGGGTATATGGCAGCCATCTGTATCTCTATCTTCTAATTAAATGGATGTGGTCATTCAGTCAATGATCCAGTGTAGCTGCACTGTTTTCCCTTGGAGATAGAAAATGTATGACTGCATACAATATGTCCATATTGTGACACCTTCATATTATGTTCAGGTAGATCATCATAATGATGTTGACTTTTTGATTCTGCGTAATTCAAGGAGCTGCCATATTACTTCACCAGTCACCAAAGCAACAAAATTTGATTTCAATTGTAAACTTGCTAAAGTCCCAGTACCATGTGTCCATTTGTAAAATAAGGCAAGGTACAAACAAACTGATAATACAAATATCTAGGTTAAAGTTCATGCGGACATTAATAAAAAGAGGTTGCATTTGGCTTGAAAATAATTCAGGTTGGTCCAGTTTCCAGCAGGTAAATGTGGTCTCGTTCAAAATAAAAACAACAAAAACATTGAACACCAAGATAGATTTTCAGTGCATTAAGTGGGTGTTGGACTGACTTAAAGCTTCCCTTTTTGCATCCTGTTGATTGTGAGGAGATCCCACAGACGTAAAGTGCTGAGACTGATGTGAACCTTCTATCTGTACACCCATTCTACCTAACATTACACCTTTCAGTGGGTCGCTGTGTTTTTTTTGGCTGCGACAGGAACCGTTTCATTCCCAGACTCCAGTGCAATGTTTCTGAGGGCCACGGTCTATCTTCAGTCGGCAAGGGGGACGAATTAATGAACTAACTCCCTTCTTGCACCAGTCACATAGAGTGTTGACGACTGGAGCAATCCCAAATGGTCCATCGCCCCCTTCTCTCTTCTTCTCCATCCATAGTCCACTCTGTAGTAGAGGATGGATGGGTAGAGCTCGACTGAAAGCTGGCGAATCCTGTGAGCATTGACCACACTTCAAAGGCAAGGGCAAGTGTGAGTGTATGTGTGTGTGTGTGTGCAAGGCCATTTCTCCTTCCATCTCTCCAGTAAGCCTTCAAGGCATCGCCATGACAACTAAGGCAAAATCTTCCAGCAAAAAGACACAAACCTGTGTCTTGTTCTTTTTCTTTTTGTCTGCTGTGTTGCTAATCTCAACAACACACAATAATTGTTAGGATCTCTGTTAAATAAATTATCTATACATTATATTAGCCCCTCCCATAGACCTGCAACAAAGGAGGAGTCTATCTATGTAATAAAACTATAGGTTCCCAGTATCTGTATGTACTGTGTGTTGGGCCTCTCTACAATTTTTCACAGTCCATGTCAGCCTCTTCAGAACAACAAGAGGCAGACAGACTTCCTCACAGAGATCAAACAGGACAAGATCTTACAAAAAAACAACATAAGCAAAGCCGATGCGTACAAGTAGGAAGAAAACCGGAGTCGAAACGTTGTTCACTGCAAAATCAGTATCCAGCAAAAAGTATTCCACATGGTGTTTCCCTGGAAACCAACTAGTCCTCTCTGAGGACTGTGGAGCGAGGTGTGATGTGATTGGACTGGGGCCGTGGTGACATCAGAGCCTCACTGAACTCCTTCTTCGTCAACGTACGTTGAGGGAAACCAGCCAATCTGAAATGTCAACAATGAGATCAGAAACTTGGCAAAAATCTAATACTGTAGCCTAAAGAAAAGCCTTGTAGATTTCAGTGAGGCAAATGCTAGATTAGACAACATTGTAGACTTCACTTTGCGGAAACCCTGTATATTAAGACTCTCTCATACCTGTGTAATTACACAGCAATTGCTATAGTAAGAACATTGTAATATCATGAATAACATCTCTTAAGCCCCTCCTATATTCGTTCTCTCTCACCCTGTCATTGGCCTCTCCCTTCCACCACCCCTGGTCTCCTCCAATCTTGCTGTAGATCTTGACGATGTCCCCTTCTCTGAGAGACAGCTCTCTCATGTCCCGTGCTGCAAAGTTGTACCTGGCCACCGCTGTGCTGACCACCCTCGGCGTGAATACTGCAGCAATGACATCAGAGCGAGTCCGTGGGATAACAGTGCAGAGAGACCAGACACATTGGTGGCCCACAGATAAAGATCATGGGAGAGTACACAACATTAACAGACAGTAGTGGAGATTAGGGTTGGAGGAGAGGATGGTGCAGGAGTGATACAGAGGAGATGGATTCTGCACCTTG
Source organism: Oncorhynchus tshawytscha (assembly GCF_018296145.1). NCBI lineage: Eukaryota > Metazoa > Chordata > Actinopteri > Salmoniformes > Salmonidae > Oncorhynchus > Oncorhynchus tshawytscha. The sequence goes on along the minus strand of NC_056461.1, from coordinate 26,862,385 downwards.
ATTCAATTTGATTTTCAGTTCATTCAATGCTCTACTCAATGATGGCACAGTGATGACACATAAAGATAAAGTCGCACATCCTATATGCTTCAAACAATGTAATGCACAGTGATGACACATGACGACAGAGATGAGAACCTATGACTGCAGCTATGAAAGAGTACGTGATGAAAAGGGATGTGAAACGAGAGGAGAGGTGGCTTGCTAGAGGGAAGAGGGAAGAAGAACAAGAGCTGAAGAAATGGGAGGAGAGAGTACCTGACCAGAAGGGGGCTGAGCTCTGAGAGGAGAAGTTTAGACCCTGAGGACTGAGGAAGGAGAAGTTGTAGGAAGCGCCAATGGCTGCTGAGACAGGCAGTGGAAGAGAGAACAAGAAAGACAGAAAGAGAGAGAGAGAAAGAGAGAGAGAAAGGAAATTCATTAGGGAGCGTGCAATGGCCACCTTGATCTCTGGCAGCTAACACACCGGGCTTTGGACAGATAGTCCCCATGGGAAAAAAATTGCCTAAATCAAGAGGGAGAAAAACAATACTCCATTTTATACCCATGCCTCACACACTAAAAAAACAACCTTGACAAATGTCCAAGACACCAGAGGCGCTAAATCCTACTCCTGGCCAGCCAGCCCCTATCCTCTGCCCTGAAGCACACCCCTTCCAACACCTCTAAACCACACACACACACACACACACACACACACACGACACACACGACACATACACGCTCCCATTCATCTCTCCATCCATTTCCACACACTGACCAGAAAAATGGAGGGAGAAAAATGTGTTGTTTGTGCCAGATGGACCTGGCTGGAGAGGGAGAAAGACTATGTGGGAGGCTGGCCAGAGCAGAGAGCAGAGCCAAATCATTTATTACACATCTAATGATGGAAAGTGTTCAACAGAGCCTATTCAGCTGGCCAGCCATTCAGCCAGCCAGTCAGCCAGCCAGCCAGCCAGCCAGCCAGCTCAGGGCCTGAGACAGCTGCCAGGAGCCCCAGCCCAGCCTTCCTCCCTCACGCTCTCTTTGGCGGGTTGGTTAGGTCAGGGGAAGTGGTGACTCTGGGAGGGACCGAGCCCTGCAGGATGACTGGCCTGGCTTGGTGTCTCCTGTTCTGGGAGGAGAGGGGCGGGAGGAGAAACAAACCGGCAGCCTGTCCCTGTCAGTTAATTCTGTGCCCATAGCCCTGCACACTCTGTAAGAATGCATGCACTAACTCTGAATAGGGATGTCTGTATTGTCAGAGAGTAGAGGAAGAGGGAGGAAGAAGGCTCACCAGGGATGGGCTCACCTGGAGAGCGGGTGCTGGCCCGCGACGCCGGCCCCCGTTCTTTCGATTTGTAGGGATATCGTAATGTCGTGTCTAGCAGCTTGAAACTCTCCTTCAGCGAATGAGACTGATAGTACTCCACCAACTCCTGTCAGACAAAACACAAGAGGAAGAAGCAATAGGGTCCTTCATTAATCATATAAGCATTAGAAGTAGTAAGGGGACATTATGTGACTGATTGATGAAAGCTATATTACCAGTAGACTCTCAAACTTCTTAGCCTCAGTGATGTGGATCCAGCTGTCTTTCTCAATGACTTTAATGTGCTTCACTTCCTCATTGAACCTGTCGGAAACAAAAGTACTGCAGTGACTAGAGAGGAATCACAGGATAGGGAACGCTACCTCTAAAGGCATCCCAAACTGTATGACAACTTCCTGACAATGTACAGTCGTGGCCAAAAGTATTGAGAATGACACAAATATGAATTTACACAAAGTCTGCTGCCTCAGTTTGTATGATTGAGTGACCAGATGAATTGCAATTAATTGCAAAGTCCTCCTTTGCCATGCAAATGAACTGATTCCCCCAAAAACATGTCCACTGCATTTCAGCCCTGCCACAAAAGGACCAGCTGACATCATGTCAGTGATTCTCTCGTTAACACAGGTGTGAGTGTTGACGAGGACAAGGCTGGAGATCACTCTGTCATGCTGGTTGAGTTTGTATAACAGACTGGAAGCTTCAAAAGGAGGGTGGTGCTTGGAATCATTGTGCTTCCTCTGTCAACCATGGTTACCAGCAAGGAAACACGTGTCGTCATCACTGCTTTGCAAAAAAAGGACTTCACAGGCAAGGATATTGCTGACAGTAAGACTGCACCTAAATCAACAATTTATCGGAACTTCAAGGAGAGCGGTTCAATTGTTGTGAAGAAGGCTTCAGGGCGCCCAAGAGAGTCCAGCAAGTGCCAGGACCATCTCCTAAAGTTGATTCAGCTGCGGGATCGGGGCATCACCAGTACAGAGCTTGCTCAGGAATGGCAGCAGGCAGGTGTGAGTGCATCTGCACGCACAGTGAGGCAAAGACTTTTGGAGGATGGCCTGGTGTCAAGAAGGGCAGCAAAGAAGCCACTTCTCTCCAGGAATAACATCAGGGACAGACTGATATTCTGCAAAAGGTACAGGGATTGGACTGCTGAGGACTGGGGTAAAGTAATTTTCTCTGATGAATCCCCTTTCCGATTGTTTGGGGCATCCGGAAAAAAGCTTGTCCGGAGAAGACAAGCTGAGGCTACCATCAGTCCTGTGTCATGCCAACAGTAAAGCATCCTGAGACCATTCATGTGTGGGGTTGCTTCTCAGCCAAGGGAGTGGCCTCACTAAAAATTTTGCCTAAGAACACAGCATGAATAAATAATGGTACCAACACATCCTCCGAGAGCAACTTCTCCCAACCATTCAGGAACAGTTTGGTGATGAACAATGCCTTTTCCAGCACATTGCCATAAGGCAAAAGTGATAACTAAGTGGCTTGGGGAACAAAACATTGATATTGTGGGTCCATGGCAAGGAAACTCCCCAGACCTTAATCCCATTGAGAACTTGTGGTCAATCCTCAAGAGGCGGGTGGACAAACAAAATCCCTCAAATTCTGACAAACTCCAAGCATTGATTATGCAAGAATGGGCTGCCATCAGTCAGAATGTGGCCCAGAGGTTAATTGACAGCATGCCAGGGCGGATTACAGAGGTCTTGAAAAAGAAGGGTCAACACTGCAAATATTGACTCTTTGCATCAACTTCATGTAATTGTCAATAAAAGCCTTTGACACTTGAGAAATGCTTGTAATTATACTTCAGTATTCTATAGTAACATCTGACAAAAATATCAGCAGACTTTGTGAAAATTAATATTTGTCTCATTCTCAAAACTTTTGGCCACGACTGTACACTACAAAGATTGAGTCATTCAATAAAGTGACTTGCACTATAAAGTACGCAAAGGAATGGAGGTTTGGTAGTGTTAGAGATACAGAGAAGTCTCCTGTTATTTACCTTTCTTAGGGCAAATGGTAAACAACACTCACTTGATGCTGATGGCGAACCTCTCTGCCTCAGCAGTCCTCTCTCTGATCAGGTATGTTCCACTGCTGTGGGACTTCAACAGGTTGTCAGCCTGTGTCCGCTCCATGTTGCCAGCAAACCTGACGGGACATTGAGGGGGAACACAGGTCCTTGAAGGACTACAGATACACATAGTAATACACCGTCCTAGCATAGTAATACACCGTCCTAGCATAGTAATACACCGTCCTAGCATAGTAATACATCGCCCTAGCATGGTAATACACCGTCCTAGCATAGTAATACACCGTCCTAGCATAGTAATACACCGTCCTAGCATAGTAATACACCGTCCTAGCATAGTAATACACCGTCCTAGCATAGTAATACACCGTCCTAGCATAGTAATACACTGTCTTAACATAGTAATACACCGTCCTAGCATGGTAATACACCGTCCTAGCATAGTAATACACTGTCTTAACATAGTAATACACCGTCCTAGCATGGTAATACACTGTCCTAGCATAGTAATACACCGTCCTAGCGTAGTAATACACTGGCCTAACATAGTAATACACCGTCCAAGCATAGTAATACACCGTCCTAGCATGGTAATACACCGTCCTAGCATAGTAATATCCTGTTTTAACATAGTAATATCCTGTCTTAACATAGTAATACACTGTCTTAACATAGTAATACACTGTCTTAATGTAGTAATACACTGTCTTAACATTGTAATGCTCTGTCTTAACATAGTAATGCCCTGTCCTAACATAATACCACAGTAATACAATTTATTTACTGCAGAGAAATAAGAAGATAGTACTTTCAAACTACACTGAATCATCATTTCAAAATGAGGACATCCAAACTTTTGAAACATGTATGATGTATCCAAGGTGAAGGGTCATACCAGGGGTATCCATAGTAGTCTGTTTCCCTTGAGGGCTGCCGGCTGGGGAAGGACTGGAACAAAGGCTGTGGTGACAACAACAAAATCAGTGTTAGAGAGTTCATAAATAGAGTAAAATCATTAGTGAGTGAATTAATGTGTATGTTTGAGGGGTATTTTACCTTGGGGTCCAAACAAGGCTTTACACAGTTGTTAGGAAAGAAGCCACTCTTCTGGGTTTGGATAAGCTTTCCCTGGGAGAGAGACACTAGGTGTTGATATACAACAACTCTGCTGCTATGGATGGATATAGGATAATGATATGAATGTTCCTCAGAATGTGTATGTTAGGTGATAACCTATAGTCACTATTTATAGGGGGGAGGGAGTGATTTTACCTCCCACCAGGTAGTGTCAGGTTCCCCCTTCAGCAGCTCGATGAAGTCCCCTGTCTGGAAGGAGAGTGGAGTCTTCCCCGGAGGAACAGGCGTCCCATGATAGTTCCTTACTGCCACCATCTTAGGGCCTGAAGTCAGGATCAAATGCATTCTGTAAGATAAACTAAACACTCTTCCAATGGGCTATGAAGACTATACAGAATTCTCCATATACATCTCAACACTTCCATCGCTTGTATTAGTCTACTCAATCAGCGCTTGCATTGTAGTCTTCCACTAGATGGAAGCAGAGAGCTGTAGCTCTAATCCACCTTCCAAACAACTTCAAATTAGTTTGACAGCTTGAGAGCAATCTTTATCGAAGTCTGCTGTACATTGTTTTGATTTCTGACTGAGTAACATTACACTGTGCTATGTGATTTCCTGTATACACAGCATTCCTACCTGATGACGGTAGTCCAAGGTCCTGAAAAAGGAAGGATCAACACATAACAGGGTCAAGATAAGGGAGCTCCACAGTGGAGTTATAGCGTTATGATGCTACACAACCAAACAGATGTATCAATCATTTATCAAAAAAACAGCAATATGAGAACTTCTTCACGATACATTAGATTGCATTTTTCGAAAGGTGAATGTCTAAGAAGCGGGGGACACTCACCGTGTCGAGTGGATCTGAAAAAAATGAGAGAGAAAGAGAAAGGATGAGGAAGAGCAGTCAGTCAACAAAATGTTACAACTCAGTATTTATTCATGTCCCATTGGACAGTCTATCTAGGGAGACTTGTCAGTAACACTTCACATGGAGTTACTCTTATACCTGTGTAGTTCCACTGTAATGTATAGTACTGGAGTTGAGTGTAAAGTAAACCTACTGATTTTGCAGATGGTGATGCACTCTAGACACTCTTTATGAGCTCCAGTCCCACAGCGGGAACAGTAGTACCCCTGGTAGAAGATCCCCCTGGAGACACAGACAGTGTAGGGGGTCAGGGGTGAGGAAAAGACAGACACTGACAAGCCAATCCTGCACAGGATCATTCCTGACCAGCTAGGACCTGTCTTTATCTAAACACCACTCTAAATAGAATATACTGTGCAACATGCACCATATGGGATGCTGTGCATTTGGAAAGTATTCAGACCCCTGGACTTTTCCAACATTTTGTTACGTTACAGCCTTATTCTAAAATTGATTGCATTGCCTTTTCCCCCTCTTCAATCTACACACAATACACCATATAGATAAAGCAAAAACAGGTTTTATAAATTTTCGCTAAGTTATAAAAAACTGAAATATCAAATCAAATTGTATTAGTCACATTGCGCCGAATACAACAACAGTAGACCAACAGTAGTGAAATGCTTACTTCCAAGCCCCTAAACAAAAATGTAGTTAAAAAAAATATGGATAAGAATAAGGAATAAAAGTAACAAGTATTTAAAGAGCAGCAGTAAAATAACAATAGCGAGACTATTTACAGTGGGGTACCGGTACAGAGTCAATGTGCGGGGGCACCGGTTAGTTGAGGTAATATGTACAGGTAGAGTACAGGTAGCAGCGGTGTAAAAGAGGGGAAAACAAATAGTCTGGGTAGCCATTTGATTAGATGTTCAGGAGACTTATGGCTTGGGAATAGAAGCTGTTAAGAAGCCTCTTGGACCTAGACTTGGTGCTCCGGTACTGCTTGCCGTGTGGTAGCAGAGAGAACAGTCTATGACTAGGGTGGCTAGAGTCTTTGACAATTTTTTGGGCCTTCCTCTGACACCGCCTGGTATAGAGGTCCTGGATGGCAGGAAGCTTGGCCCCAGTGATGTACTGGACCGTTCGCACTACCTTCTGCAGTGCCTTGCGGTAGGAGGCTGAGCAGTTGCCATACCAGGCAGTGATGCAACCAGTCAGGATGCTCTCGATGGTGCAGCTGTAGAACCTTTTGAGGATCTGAGGACCCATGCCAAATCTTTTCAGACTCCTGAGGGGGAATAGGTCTTGTTGTGCCCTTTTCACAACTGTCTTGGTGTGCTTGGACCATTTTAGTTTGTTGGTGATGTGGACACCAAGGAACTTGAAGCTCTCAACCTGCTCCACTGCAGCCCCATCGATGAGAATGGGAGCGTACTCTGTCCTCTTTTTCCTGTAGTCCACAATCATCTCCTTTGTCTTGATCACGTTGAGGGATAGGTTGTTATCCTGGCACCACACGGCCAGGTCTCTGACCTCCTCCCTATAGGCTGTTTCATTGCTGTCGGTGATCAGGCCCACCACTGTTGTGTCATCGGCAAACTTAATGATGGTGTTGGAGTCGTGACTGGCCGTGCAGTCATGAGTGAACAGGGAGTACAGGAGGAGACTGAGCACGCACCCCTGAGGGGACCCTGTGTTGAGGATGAGCGTGGCGGATGTGTTGTTACCTACCCTTACCACCTGGGGGCGGCCTGTCATGAAGTCCAGGATCCAGTTGCAGAGGGAGGTGTTTAGTCCCAGGGTCCTTTGAGGGCACAATGGTGTTGAACGCTGAGCTGTAGTCAATGAATAGCATTCTCACATAGGTGTTCCTTTTGTCCAAATGGGAAAGGCCAGTGTGGAGTGCAATAAAGATTGCATCATCTGTGGATCTGTTGGGGAGGTATGCAAATTGGAGTGGGTCTAGGGTTTCTGGGATAATGGTGTTGATGTCAGCCATGACCAGCCTTTCAAAGCACTTCATGGCTACACACATGCATGCTACAGGTCAGTAGACATTTAGGCAGGTTACCATAGTGTTCTTGGGCACAGGCACCATGGTGGTCTGCTTAAAACATGTTGGTATTACAGACTCGGACAGGGAGAGGTTGAAAATATCAGTGAAGACACTTGCCAGTTGGTCAGCGCATGCTCGCAGTACATGTCCTGGTAATCCGTCTGGCCCCGCAGCCTTGTAAATGATGACCTGTTTTAAAGTCTTACTCGCATCGGCTGCGGAGAGCGTGATCACACACTCTTCCGGAACAGCTGGTGCTCTCATGCATGTTTCAGTGTTATTTGCCTCGAAGCGAGCATAGAAGTAGTTTAGTTCGTCTGGTAGGCTCATGTCACTGGGCAGCTCTCGGCTGTGCTTCCCTTTGTAGTCTGTAATGGTTTGCAAGCCCTGCCACGTCCGACGAGCATCAGAGCCGGTGTAGTACGATTCGATCTAGACCTGTATTGACGCTTTGCCTGTTTGATGGTTCGTCGGAGGGCATAGCGGGATTTCTTATAAGCTTCTGGGTTAGAATCCCGCTCCTTGAAAGCAGCAGCTCTAGCCTTTAGCTCAGTGCGGATGTTGCCTGTAATCCATGGCTTCTGGTTGGTTAATGTACGTACGATCACCATGGGGACGACTTCATCGATGCACTTATTGATGAAGCCAATGACTGATGTGGTGTACTCCTCGATGCCATCGGAGGAATCCCAGAACATATTCCAGTCTGTGCTAGCAAAACAGTCCTGTAGCTTAGCATCTGCTTCATCTGACCACTTTTTATTGATCTAATCACTGGTGCTTCCTGCTTTAATTTTTGCTCGTAAGCAGGAATCAGGAGGATAGAATTATGATCATATTTGCCAAATGGAGGGAGAGGGAGAGCTGTGTATGCGTCTCTGTGTGTGGAGTAAAGGTGGTCCAGAGTTTTTCCCCCCCTGGTTGCACATTTAACATGCTGATAGAAATTTGGTAAAACAGATTTAAGTTTCCCTGCATTAAAGTCTCCGGCCACTAGGAGCGCCGCCGCTGGATGAGTGTTTTCTTGTTTGCTTATGGCTGAATACAGCTCAATCAATGCTGTTTTTAGTGCCAGCCTCAGTCTGTCAGTGTAAACAGCTATGAAAAATACAGATGAAAACTCTCTAGGTAGATAGTGTGGTCTACAGCTTATCATGAGATACTCTACCTCAGACGAGCAATAACTCGAGACTTCCTTAGATATTGTGCACCAGCTGTTATTTACAAAAATACATAATCCGCCGCCCCTTGTCTTAACAGACACCGCTGTTCTATCCTACCGGTACAGCGTATAACCAGCCAGCTGTATGTTGATAGTGTCGTCGTTCAGTCACGACTCCGTGAAGCATAAGATATTACCATTTTGAATGTCCGGTTTGTAGTTTAATCTTCCGCGTAGGTCATCAATTTTACTCTCCAAAGAATATACGTTTGCTAGCAGAATGGAAGGAAGTGGGGGTTTATTCGATCGCCTACGAATTCTCAGAAGGCCGCCCGCCCTCTGGCCCCTTTTTCTCCGTCTCCTCTTCACGCAAATCACGGGGATCTGGGCCTGTTCCCGAGAAAGCAGTATATCATTCGAGTCGGGCTCATCAGACTCGTTAAAGGAAAAAAAAGATTCTGCCATTCCGTGGTGAGTAATCACAGTCCTGATGTTCAGACGTTCTTTTCAGTCATAAGAGCAGCAACATTATGTACAAAATAAGTAAAAACATAAGTTACAAACAACGCAAACAAACAAAAAAACACAATCGGTTGGGGACACGTAAAATGTCAGCCTTCTTCTCCGCGCCATTGTTACTGAGGTACATTTACAAGTATTCAGACACTTTACTCAGCACTTTGTTGAAGCACCTTTGGCAGTGATTACAGCCTCAAATCTTCTTGGGTATGACGCTACAAATGTGGCACACCTGTATTTGGGGAGGTTCTCCCATTGTTCTCTGCAGATCCTCTCAAGCTCTGTCAGTTAGGATGGGGAGCGTCGCTGCACAGCTATTTTCAGGTCTCTCCAGAGATGTTTGATCGGGTTCAAGTCCGGGCTCTGGCTGGGCCACTCAAGGACATTCTGAGACTTCCCGAAGCCACTCCTGCGTTGTCTTGGCTGTGTGCTTAGGGTTGTTGTCCTGTTGGAAGGTGAACCTTCACCCCAGTCTGAGGTCCTGAGCGCTCTGGAGCAGGTTTTTATCAAAGATCTCTCTGTACTTTGCTCCGTTCATATTTCCCTCGATCCTGACGAGTCTCCCAGTCCCTGCCGCTGAAAGACATCTCCACAGCATGTTGCTGCCATCACCATGTTTCTAATGGTCTGAGAGTCTTTAGGTGCCTTTTGGCAAACTCCAAGTAGGTCGTCATGTGCCCTTTACTGAGGAGTTGCTTCCGTCTGGCCACTCTACCATAAAGGCTTGATTGGTAGAGTGCTGCAGAGATGATTGTCCTTCTGGAAGGTTCTCCTATTTCCACAGAGAAACTGCTCTGACATGTAGTGTCAAATGTTGGACCTTATATAGACAGGTGTGTGCCTTTCCAAATCCTTTCCAATCAATTGAATTTACCACAGGTGGACTCCAGTCAATTTGTAGAAACATCTGAAGGATGATCAATGAAAACAGGATGCACCTGAGCTCAATTATGAGTCTCATAGAAAATGGGTTGAATAATTATGTAAATGAGGTATTTCTGGGGGGGGTAATCAATTTGCTTTGACATTATGGGGTATTGTGTGTAGATTGATGAAAAAAAACTAATAATTGAATCCATTTTAGAATACGGCTGTAATGTAACAAAATGTGGAAGAGGTCAAAGGTTCTGAATACTTTCCGAATGCACTATACACTACTGTTCCAAAAGCCTCTGGTTTGATTCCTGGGTGGCCAAACACTGTCTATTTGTGTTAACTGACTGTCACTGTGAATAAAAGCCCCCGCTAAAATAGCCATTAATTCAATGTACTACATCCACCGTAAGCGTTCCACTCTTTTTTTCAGGCCACACAATCAAGTGGACTACGTTCTACGTTATGTCAAATACGGCAGGTGTATGCTCTGCAGTGTATACGCTGTCATGTCCAATAGCCAGCACCATACATCAGACTAAAACACTGGGGCTACTGATGAAATGAGCAGTTAGCAGCTAGAGGTAGCAGCACACTGGTCCCTTCCACAGCACGGGGTGGGAATTTAGGTCAGCGTCGCTACTATGTCGTTTTTGGGTCAATACATTGCATGGAGTGTAGAGTGTAGACAGCCACCGTAGTAGAAGTCAGAAGAGTGCACAGCATAGCGCTGGAGCTGCACTCACATTGTCAACTTAGATGCGGGCCTACTGTAATGGTTGGCTTTTAGAGTGTTTCCGTGGGTGTTCTAGCTGTCAGTCAAATCAAAAAGACTCAAAGGCTGAGTGATTTGTCATTCAGGGAGTTTAGACAGGCTGGCAAGCTCAACAGACTGAATATCAAAGTAAGTTTGTAGCGTCAGTAAGTACCACTAACATCCCTTTAGAAAACAGTGCTGTCAACTAAGTGCATAAGGCCCGGGACATGGGAGGAGCCCTGCGCCTGGTGCCAAGTCTCACCTCAGCAGCATCTTGCAAGCTCGGCAGTTGGTGTTCTTCTCAAACGTGTGCATCTGGAAGTTGTGCTGATTGGCCGTGGCTTTCTCCGGCTTGATGTTTGACCTTTGGGATTGGAGGAAACAAACATGATACATAGTGAGTGTTAATGAAATGGATCTGATTAGTCTGAAAGATCCACTCGGCTGCATGCTGCTTCTATAGGCCTACTACTGTACCCACATGGCCATCTCAAACTGCTCCATCCATTTCCTCTTGGTGTCCTCTGTTTTACAGAAGAACTGAAAGCCCTGCTTGCCTTGCAGGTGGATCAGGTAGAAGCCATAGGACCACTGCAGAGCGAGAGAGAGAATGAAGAAAGGACGGTCGAGAGAAAGAAATATGGAGGTAGATGGAGAGAGTAGTGGGTGAGAGACAAGGAGGATTGTAACAAATTGCACTTTTTATAGCCTACACATTCCCTTTGGAGCTAACCAAGAGACAGTGTTCACTCATGGCAATGCATCTGACAAAAAGTTAAGAGAATCACATAGCCAGTGGGTGCACATGCAATCATAGCATGACACCCACAAAACACACACACACACACACACACACACACACACACACACACACACACACACACACACACACACACACACACACACACACACACACACACACACACACACACACACACACACACACACACACACACACACACAGGCTGCTATGAGAAGATGAGTTAAGGGTTGCTTCAGCTTACCATTTTTCCACTGGACTGGTATGCATGCAAAGGGAAACACAACAGAGAAGACCCAGTTACACATGCACACGACCACACATGCACACGACCACACATGCAGATTCAAAAGAATGGTTAGATTGGTGGAAGATGCACACGGCCTGTATTGTAAATGACCTTCATTGCATTTACATGTTCTGCAGAGCACAGGCCGGCACAACGCACACAGATCGGACACTTCAATGCATTACCAAT
>NC_056461.1:26792964-26845464 GCF_018296145.1 Oncorhynchus tshawytscha | reverse complement strand
CACAATACACTACCACACACTCTACACACACACACTCACAACACTACCACACACTCTACACACACACTCCACACACACACTCACAATACACTACCACACACTCCACACACACTCCACACACACACTCACATTACACTACTACACAGTCTACACAAACATTCACATATCTCAGTATGACTACACCACAACAGGGAGGGAAACAGAAAACCTCCCAGTTACACTCATATAACTCATATGAACCCTCACTAAACTTCATCACCACAAAATATGTTTTTTCTGTGTAAAAACAGTGAATACTTTATGAGAAAATCTGTGTGTCTTCTAAAAATATGGACGCTACAGCAAACAATGAGGGTCATTTAGAGCCAGTCCACACATATTCTCCCTACCTCTCAGAGGTACTGTACTAGTGGAACATCTGTGCATATAATGCAGGGGGTCCCAACTCCGGTCCTCCAGTACCCCCAACAGCACACAGTTTTGTTGTAGCCCCAGACAAACACACCTGATTCAACTCATTGAGGGCTTGATGATTAGTTGACAAGTTGATTCAGGTGTGTTTGTCTGGGGCTACAACAAAACTGTGTGCTGTTGGGGGTACTGGAGGACCGGAGTTGGGAAATGCTAATATAGAGCATGTGATGTTAGAACTGACACTTTCAAGTGGACTTTATGCTTGCTTCAGCAGTTTTCTAGAGAAAGGGTAAGTGTGGGAAGATAATATGGGAGTGAGTTATACAGTACGTGGTATGTATGTGTTGGCTAGTTTAGGCCTGCTGGCCATGTCATTGAAGACAGAATGATTTGCTACAGTATAAGCTGTGTACTGTGTAATTCTGACAAAGAACAGATATGGCTTAATCACAGTAAAGATGTGCCCTAAGGCTTACACGCACACGCACACGCACACACACACACACACACACACACACACACACACACACACACACACACACACACACACACACACACACACACACACAGCCTGTCAGTTGAACGCCCTGGGACCACGGCATATTAATCCTTAACCACAAAGCTATGGGAACGAGTGAAATGGGCCTGCATGTAATGTGATTAGAGCATGGCTGATTTGAACACAGTTTCTCTTCTCTGAATCTCCTGCCAGTCAGCCAGCCAGCCAGCCAGCCAGTCAGTCAGTTAGACTGTCAGCCAGCCAGCCAGCCAGTCAGTCAGTCAGTTAGGCTGTCAGCCAGCCAGCCAGTCAGTCAGTCAGTTAGACTGTCAGCCAGCCAGCCAGAGAGCCAGTCAGTCAGTCAGTTAGACAGTCAGTCAGTCAGTTAGACTGTCAGCCAGCCAGCCAGTCAGTCAGTCAGTTAGACTGTCAGCCAGCCAGCCAGTCAGTCAGTCAGTCAGTTAGATAGTCAGTCAGCCATTCAGCGATTCAGCCAGTCAGTCAGTCAGTCAGTTAGATAGTCAGTCGGCCATTCAGCCAGCCAGTCAGTCAGTTAGCCAGTCAGCCCAGTCTGAGATGAAAAACAAACCACACACTGCAGTCCCCCCATCATCACCTGCCATGCGCTCCGCTCACATCTACTCTCTTCATACCCACGTCATCAGCTAGCCCCACCTCATTCATTATTGAGCTGTCCTGGTTAATTAATCATGTTTTGAATCAGGCAGCCTGGCCAGCTTGTTTTATACATGACTACTGTACTAGCATGACTACTAAGGGAGAGTTCCCGGAAACAAGGCTCCATTGGTTGTCTGTGTGGACGGGAGTGGCCACACTGTGTGTATGTTTAAACCATGTCTGTGGGCATCACTGGAGGTTGGTGGAACCTTCATTGGAGAGAGGTGGCTTGTGGTCATGGCTGAAGCAGAATTAGTGGAATGGTATCCAGTACATCAAACACTTGGTTTGCAGGTGTTTGATGATATTCAATTTTCTCTGTTCCGGACATTATTATGAGCCGTCCTCCCATCAGCAGCCTCCTGTGATGGGCTTGAAGAGGACCAGGGTCGATAGGAAAAGGGAGGGACACCAGGATGTACACTGAGTGGCCACATGAGATTCAGCCTTAACAAACCTAGCACACTCAACCTCTATACCAAGACATGCTCAGGATTTTCAAATTGTCTGGAAGAATGTCCTCTTTTGTGAAGAGTGATGGTGCTGAGGAATTACGTGAATGTGTCACATTATTTCCATCGACATTAATGACTTAATGACTTAATGACTTAGTGACTTAATGACTTAATGACTTAATGACTTAATGACTTAATGACTAAGGGTTACCACAAGTTGCATTGTGGGTTTGTTGTGCCACTTACCTTGAGTAGGAGGTGGTACTTTAGTACTCTCTGCATGGGCACGACCAACAGGTCCTGGAGCTTGAACTTCCCCTCCTGCACCTTCATAGTGCACTCCTACCAAAACAACAGAACCTTTCACAATACATGTACTACACTGAACAAAAATATAAACGCAACATGCTACAATTTCAATGGTTTTGCTGAGTTATTGTGTTGTGTGACAAAACTGCACATTTTAGAGTGGCCTTTTATTGTCCCCAGCACAAAGTGCACCTGTTTAATGATCAGCTTCTTGATATGCCACACCTGTCAGGTGGATGGATTGTCTTGGCAAAGGAGAAATGCTCACTAACAGGGATGGAAACTAATTTGAGAGAAAAAAGCTTTTTGTGTGTATGGAACATTTTTGGGATCTTTTCATTTCAGCTCATGAAATATGGACCAACACTTTACATTTTGCATTTATATTTTTGTTCAGTATATAATGCATTCCTACAATGTATCAGAACATGGAACTGTGTATAGCAGGGATCATCAACTAGATTCAGCCGCAAGCCGATTTTTTTTCTTGAATGGGTGGTCAGGGGGCCGGAACGCAATACAAACATTTCTATACCAATAATTGACCGCAAGAAGATAATATTTTTGCTCAGAAAACTTGGGGGGGTCCAATAAAATAGTGCATTCCAACAACAGTACCAACAGCTGTGTGTCCCAAGCCCCTACCCCTTAGACAACAACTACACCAAGCCATTCAGACTGATACGGACATTCCTCCACTGTATAAGAAAGAAAAAACCCTTTCCTCTCTGAATAATAGCCATAACAACGTCCTTGCTACTGAAAAGATAAACAACGAGCCATACAGCTGCATTATAATGCATTGAGTCAGACCATGAGCCATCGTAACCCAGTAGATACTGAATGCTTTCCTCTGCTCTACAGAAAGAGACGTTCATTGTTCACTGGGATTATCAGGCCTGATGTCTCTCTCTCTCCTGAGGGGATAACTCTGATTCTAATCCACTTTAAAAGCCACATTGTTGTCAGTGCGTGCGTGTGTGAGTGCATGCATGTGTGTGTGTGTGTGTGTGGGTGTGTGCGTGCGTGCGTGCCTGCATGTATTTGTATCTGTGTGTGTGCGCAAGCATGTGTGTGTGTGTGTGTGTGTGTGTGAATGCTCCGAGAATGAGGCTGAGGAGGGAGAATCAATTCCAAAGCCCTCCTTCTATATGTCAGATAACAGGGTGATAATCATCTCCATTATGTCAACAGCTCCCAGACCCAATATCAGGCTTTCCCCCTATCCTACACCCTAATCTAATGTACCCTAATCCACCACTTCACCACAGAGCTAGCCTTCTATCACTAGTAACTACCCTTCTCCTATCGTCACTGGGTTTTGTTTTCTACTGAGAAGTTACTAGTTGATGTTTTCTGTGTCCTCCCTCGGACACTCCCAAAGCCTTCCGGTGGCCTTTGGTTTGGGTTTCGTTTTCTACTGAGAAGTTACTAGTTGATGTTTTCTGTGTCCTCCCTCGGACACTCCCAAAGCCTTCCAGTGGCCTTTGGTATTATTTCCAGACAGTCAGCAGCAATCAGCCGTGGTAAGGATGTATTAGTATGGTCAGGGCTGACCGGGAGGTACTTGTCCCTCAGTGACAGAGGGGAGTTAGAGACTGTACAGTACTGTGCTGTAGAGTTTCGCTGTGTTAGGAGGACATCCCCAGGCCTCAGGGCCGGAACCTAGGGACCTGTCTTCTACTGACACTAGTTGGGAACTGGGTCAGAGATAAAAACTTGGAATTGTGCAACCCAGCAGCATGACTGGGCCAGTAGTGGGCCATGATTTAATCCAGCAGGGGATTCCAGGTTTATCAAATCTTGCAGGACACTGCTGTTTGTCCTACTACAGTATAGTAGCTTTAGATGGAAGCCAAACTATCATTGTAAAATGTAATGATTCAAAACACCAAGGCTTGTTTTGAAGCAACTTTGCTAGGCAGATATCAGCTGGGTGGTAAGGGAGGGTGATGGTATGTGTGTGGTGTGTGTGTGTGTGTGTGTGTGTGTGTGTGTGTGTGTGTGTGTGTGTGTGTGTGTGTGTGCGTGGTTAGTGTACCTCTACTTTCATCTTGACGTCCTCCCGCGTGGTGATGAGCTCATCCAGTGTCTTCTGAGCGGTTTCCATGTGGCTGCAGTACTGGCCGTAGATCAGCAACCTGCACACAACATTACATCACCACCATTATTCTCACTCTTACGGTTTTATTACAAGCATATATTGTATTCTATTGTAGGGTTCCTGCAAAGGGTACATAATATCAACACAGTTCATCATAGACCAATATGCTTTTGACTCTAAGGACCAGTGTTTTAGGTAATAACACATTGGGCCTTTGCCACTAAGGAGGAATAAGCTATGCTAACAGAGTTCAATATCAAATCATTACTACACTATTAAACAGTTCAGTGGGTGACCCATTCGCCACCATCGGGGGCAGATGTAAAATGGATATATTAATAGGAAAGTAATACATGAAGGGTAAAGCCAGGGCAATAGTTTGAAGAATACACGAGTCTACCCAATAAGTCATAATTGTAGTTTAATTATCGTACACGAATGAAAGATAGTGATTCTAATGTATTGCTTTGAAGAGTTCTCTTCAGAAAGTGTGGTCATTTGGGCCAGTGAGGATATGAAGGACACGTTCATTTGAATGGCATAATGGGCACCTGACACAGATCGCTTCATCCAGGAACGAGTCCAAAGTAATCTTGCCTAGAGGATGGCACCGCGCGTGGCACAGATTTCTCTCTCTCCTTTTTCAAAGTAGGGCATTGGCACGACGGGCAGCGCCAAACCCCTCTGACGCTTTTGACAGTCTCTTAATTTGGAGCAGAGCAGAGCTGCCATTTTTAAGGTCTAATCCCATTTTTAAGGTGTAATCATGTCTCTGACAGATCCTTGACGGTGACAAGGGGACTGCAACAGAGAGCTGGGAGACGTCTCTCATATTTTAAAAACAACGGTGGTTATCTTCTTCTTTCAATTCAACTACTACAGAACATCTCTAAACCCTTTAACTTAATCCTCAACTTACAGCATAAGCCAGTAATAGAGTGCTTTGACAATAGGAACTACCCTACCCACTTCCTTTCCCAAGCCTCTTACAGAAACAAACCGCCTAACTAAGCACCTGCAGATTGCACAAACCCCATTACAATGCCTACTAACTTATCCAACCTCTCCGTATCGCTTTCTACAATCACAAAATAACTAGATCCCCATGAGTAGGGATGAGTCATCCAGTGTCTGACTATCTGGCCGGCTCTCTCCATCCCTAAACCCCAGTAATGACTGGATGGTTGGAACTCAGGCCAAGCAACGTAGCTATGGCCACCCACTGTGAGGCTCCCTGCCTGGGCCTGGGTCAGAGACAGCGAGGCCTGGGGCTAACAAGGGCATGATTAGGGCCTGATCCACAACCAGGGAAACAGCTCCTCTCCTCTGATGAAGATTAATGGGGGCCTTGGTCAATAATGAGATAGCAGCCAGGCAGAGGCAGTTAGATTCAACATCCTGAGGGTCCGGGGACAGGTGTCAGCCACACCCTCTAATGACACGTGTCACAGACCTAATTAAACATGAAGGTCTTAATTTACGAGGCCATTTCAGGAGCGTGATGTTGAAGGTAGAGGGACTGGTGGGGAAGGTGATATTGTGATGAGAGTGTGAGACAATGGATTACGGGTACATTAGACACACACTGAGACTAGACACAAGGTTTTGAATCCTTTTGAATATAAGAAGGCAAGAAGGCAGGCAGACAGACAGACAGACAGACAGACAGACAGACAGACAGCAGGGGGCGAGGGAGAAAGATACAGAGAAAACAGGAGGAGACAGATGAAGAACCTGCACAAGAGAGGAAGAGCTCAGCTGGTCGGGGGTTAGGCAGCGTTCACAGTAGGGTTTCCTGTAGCCTGTGTAGTGAGTCTGGGACAGTGCCTCTGTGCCTGAGGGCCCACTTTCTGGAGCTCCTCCACCACCACTAAAAACACTCCAAAACCAGGCAGGAGAGGCGGCGAACACAGGCCATCCTAACAGAGATATTTGTCCCCTGCTCAGTGACAGGCCTCAACATGGGACACAGGGCCTGCTCTGACAATGACACAGCAGAGAGGACATGTCACAGTGCTAATGCTCACAGACCCCTCTAATAACAGGCTTTCTTGTTGCTCCAGCTCTAAAGGAGAGTCCCAGAGACAGGCAGTGGAACAAAGGGGATGATTACACACACACACACACACAAACATACTGTTTGCACACACACAGATGACTGCACACACACACAAAGCCATGTACACACAGAGACATAATTAGCCCCTGAGACACTGACAGGCACAGCCTCTGGACACATCTCACTGGGAGACATGTGCAGTTATGCTCCCTTAGAAACCAACAGGTACTACTTCTCTTTTCTCCTCCCCTTTAAAGTTCTATGTTTCACTCCTTTGCTCTATGAGTGAGTGAGTGACTCTTCACCTGACTAACCTCTCTCTCTCTCTCTCTCTCTCTCTCTCTCTCCTCTTCACCTGACTAACCTCTCTCTCTCTCTCTCTCTCTCTCTCTCTCTCTCTCTCTCCTCTTCACCTGACTAACCTCTCTCTCTCTCTCTCTCTCTCTCTCCTCTTCACCTGACTAACCTCTCTCTCTCCTCTTCACCTGACTAACCTCTCTCTCTCTCTCTCTCTCTCTCTCTCTCTCTTCACCTGACTAACCTCTCTCTCCTCTTCACCTGACTAACCTCTCTCTCTCCTCTTCACCTGACTAACCTCTCTCTCTCTCTCTCTCTCTCCTCTTCACCTGACTAACCTCTCTCTCTCTCTTCACCTGACTAACCTCTCTCTCTCCTCTTCACCTGACTAACCTCTCTCTCTCTCTCTCTCTCTCTCTCTCTCTCTTCACCTGACTAACCTCTCTCTCTCTCTCTCTCTCTCTCTCCTCTTCACCTGACTAACCTCTCTCTCTCCTCTTCACCTGACTAACCTCTCTCTCTCTCTCTCTCTTCTAACCTCTCTCTCTCCTCTTCACCTGACTAACCTCTCCCTCTCCTCTTCACCTGACTAACCTCTCTCTCTCTCTCTCTCTCTCTCCTCTTCACCTGACTAACCTCTCTCTCTCCTCTTCACCTGACTAACCTCTCCCTCTCCTCTTCACCTGACTAACCTCTCTCTCTCTCTCTCTCTCTCTCTCTCTCTCCTCTTCACCTGACTAACCTCTCTCTCTCCTCTTCACCTGACTAACCTCTCTCTCTCCTCTTCACCCGACTAACCTCTCTCTCTCTCTCTTCACTTGACTAACCTCTCTCTCTCTCTCTTCACTTGACTAACCTCTCTCTCTCTCCTCTTCACTTGACTAACCTCTCTCTCTCTCTCTCTCTCTCCTCTTCACTTGACTAACCTCTCTCTCTCTCTCCTCTTCACTTGACTAACCTCTCTCTCTCTCTCTCATAGGTGAATTGCACAAGCATATGAATCTGTGCAATTCTACTCTTAAGCTAACCCTAAAACGTCATGAGTAGAGAAACTGATCCAGGAGTGGTAAGGATAACTCACAGCTGTCGACTGTTAAAACAATATGAACCACCACTGTATAAAGCAAACCTCAACACCACAGAAACACCATGGACTGTACAGACGACTGCTCATGGACACATTCCCTTCATTTACATCTCTCTCATATAAACTAACGCATAATTGGACGGAAATGAATGTAATGAGGGTTCTGTTAACCAAACGATGTTCTAATGGCCATACAGACTGGATGATGCTGATTCTATTTTAGACCGTCGACAGCATGGACCAAGGCCCCAAAGGGAATGAGCTCTCTATGATGTTCAAGCAGCACTTTGTCTCCACGACGGCTTCTGCCAGGCCCTCAAAGAGCTTGACCTGTCATGGGGAAAAGGTGTTGAAGTGAAGTGGACAAAGTCCTGATTCACTTGGCCTCTGCCTCTTCTGTTGCCTGCCAGTCTCGGGGGCAGCAGCGCCTGTCAAGACGTGTCCTCGACTAAATGTCCTACTGCGATGTGACAACGGCAAGAACCAAACAGTCTAGGGTTGTATTCATATGGCCATAGTTAGGTACAGTTCCAACTGCCTAAAGTACTAGAGAGGGACAAGAGAGAGGGAGTGAAGGTGGTAAAAACAGCTTGTTGTGGAAACAACCCCTCAACGCCACAGTCGCTTTAGACTGAGGTCTCCCGTGGGAGAGAGGGAGATGTTCCTCAATCAGTGCAGTGTAAGTGCTCTCTTTAAAGTCCTCCTCTCTCCCTTCCGGGCAGTAATATCGCCCCTGCTGCAGCTACACAGTCTCTCATTATGGGAACGCCGTCGTGCACTTTATTTCAGAGAAAATACAATTTGGAGTTACTGCTCTCCCCTGACTCTGTAGGGAGTCTGCAGTGGCATTGGGATACAGTGTCAGGCTGGCGAGGAAATCTCACGGCAA
The DNA here is from genome assembly GCF_018296145.1 of Oncorhynchus tshawytscha. NCBI lineage: Eukaryota > Metazoa > Chordata > Actinopteri > Salmoniformes > Salmonidae > Oncorhynchus > Oncorhynchus tshawytscha. The sequence goes on along the minus strand of NC_056461.1, from coordinate 26,836,673 downwards.
ATCAGAAGTGACAGGCTGCAGAGAGAGGTAATAATATTGTCTGACACGAAGCATTGGGACCTCCTCACCTCCACTGAACAAATCCAGCACACAGCAAATGGAGGGGAAGGCTGGCGGCGCCCTCTGGTGAAACACTTCTCTGTTTGCCTCTAAGTACATATTACAGCGTTATCAGGGGTGCGGATTACTCCGGAAATGAGTTTGAGGTTTGGGAAAAGTGGCAAGCCACCAATGTAAGGTATGGGAAGCCAACATGGGGAACACTTAAAAAAGTCGCCTGCCTTCCTCTAAACAGAACATTAAGCCCGTCACCAAGCCTTAGCACCTTTTAGAAAAGCTGCTATTAGCTGCAGTGCTGTGGAGAACATTGACATTTTCATCATTCACTGGGCGCAGCAATGACAACTTGAAAAGCTTTTTATTCATTTCTCAAAGAGAAAGGACAAATCTGGCCTATTGTTGCAAAGGTCACTGGGACTTAGAAGCGGAGACATTAATTAAACGAAGCTGGGCCCTTAGAACCAATCGACAAGGGGCTTTTATGAGAATGGATCCATCTGAGTGGTGCCAAATCCCCGGTTCTCCAGGCTCTGTTACCGGGTAGAGAGCCAGCCACTCATAGTGAAACGACAGGAGTTTGTCTGTCAATCATCTCCTGAATACCAAAGGCAGCTGATGCACAGCTCTGCACAGCACAAATCAAATGAATAAATGACCCAAAATACCCTCCTGTTCCACATTCAGTAGAATGTCACAGAAGGTAAATATTAACATTCCCTGTCGTTGACATTTTTCAATGCTCTGGTGATGGGAGGGCCGGAGGAAAGAGCTGTTTAGCCTATTGCTAAACAGCATCCGCTCCTAGTTATGGCCCACGGTCAAATTATGGGCCACCGCTTGGTCTGCCAGCTGATGCTACTTAAAGCCAGGCTTCCACATTACTATGCTGTGTAGGAAGTTCAACCTTCTACAAGTCACAACTCTAATCCTACACAGCATAGTAATGTGGAAGCCTGGCCTTAAGTAGCATCAGCTGGCAGACCAAGCGGACCAAGTGGTGGCCCATAATTTGACCGTGGGCCATAACTAGGAGCTGTGTATTGAGCTAAAAGTGTAGTATTTCAGTAATGTATTAGTGAAGAGCTTACATCACAGGCCTGGTTTAGCATAACGTGAGAGAGTTGAGCTCTACGGACAGCTCAATCAGATCAGCAGTGTCAGCAAGATGGGGAGGAGGAGTTTGTGCTTGGGGAGGAAGTGAGGGAGCGAGGTGTGATTGGGATAGAGAGTGTCGTAGGCCGTCACGCTAGCTCTGTTGTGATGCAGCTCTCCAAGCTCCCCGAGCAGCCATGCAATGAGATAATTACCTACACAATCTGACAAACTGAAACTATACAAATCCATTGCTGTCTGTTTGGGATGGGAGGACGGCGGTAAGCATACAGTACATCGCCCTTACCAGGTGTTTACTGCAATCAGATCACCATCCACAGTGCACACACACACACACACACACACACACACACACACACACACACACACACATATACTTTCCGCGGTTTGGCTCAGCTCCATGTGAATGTCCCAGAATAAGTCTGGATCAGGACTAACATTCCTGGAGGGCTGTCATGGCTACATCCCGTCATTACCAGAGCCATTATTACAATTACCTAGTGAGCAGCGCAGAGGGAATCACAACAGCACTCCACCATTTGCATGCAAATCATCATCCACAGTACTGTACTGCAGCTGGAGTGTTCTAGAGCCCCCGACTGCCTCCTCTTCTATCCACTGTGTCTCATGAACACAGTAGAAGACAGGAATCCATGTCAACTGTATATACACCCTACACAGAACGCAGTACATGTAGAGGCTGCTCTCCTCCTAACTCGGTTGTTTTCTTTATTACAGTGTGACAGACCCAGTCAGCTATTTGTTACATGCGTTTTAAATGAATTGACTTATTCCGTTGAAACTAACCCCATTTAGCCGGTCTTATCGGGAAATCGTGCATCTAAATCCAACTGCATGCAGGGCAGCACAGGGAATACTGATCACACACGCACACACACACACACACACACACACACACAAACCTCCTTGAGGTTACTAACCTTTCCTTGAAGTCTATGAAGATCTTCCCCAGACCATTGCCTCCGCTCACCATGTTGAGGTCGATGGCCCTCAGCAGAGCAAAGTGGACCTTAATCACATCCTGTATGGGGTACAGGACAACCACACTTCTTAACACAACCTCTACCATCAACACTGACACAAGGATCACTCTCATCATCACCAGCGTGTCCTCACCTCCAGATTGACAAAGATGGCCCCCATGTCTTGTGGACTTAGAACTTGCTTCAGGGGAATCATATAATTCTGTACAAAACCAAAACAGCAGTAGAGAAATTAAAATACACAGGTAATTTGACCACGCAGTTATTGCTGGGAATTTTCCTGCACCGCAGGAAATGCAGATTACTCTAACACACGGTTACATGAACAGTATTGCACTTTTCATGCAGCCTACTTTCGGGCCAGCTAATAGCCCAACCACCGATCAAACAACATTATGGACTAAACGTTCAATTATTTTACGGTGATAATATCGGTCAAATTAAGATCCTACATCTGTACAGTAGAACTGTGCTTGACTCAAGCCGTTGGTATTGTAGATACATCGGTGGTAGTGTAAAGGTGTGACTAAAACACCGGTTACAATTCAATGGCATGCGCTAGGCACCAAGGAAAACGAGTCTCAAAACAGGCTTCGCCAGAACGTGGTACTTCTCGGTGTTGCCAGCCTAATCCCTCTCTTAGACACACGGACGCATGCGAGCCGTCCGTTGAGAGTGCCCATGACATGCTGGGAAAGTCGAGCACTGACTGTGTTTGCTAAACCGATGTCTACTGGGGCACACTTTCCCTGTTGTTTGACAAACGTCATTGTATGCTTGTCACATTACATCATCTTAATGATAACAAATAGATCTATTAAAATGCAATGAAGAGATGACAGCTTTATTAACCCCAACTCAATCAAGCCCAAACAAGTCCTCTGATTATAACAAGGTGATTCTGGTTTAATTGGCTCAGCAAACACAAACACACCTTTAGTCTAATGGAACCTAGTGGATATTATTGACAAGAATATATTTCTCATCATGGAGAAGCTGCTGTTTTATCCGCTGATCTAAACATCATTTACAACCTTGGGAGAACTGTGTGTGTTTGTGTGTGGGCGCGAGTGTATATCCATAGAGCCCTGGGGATCGGTCTCTTCCCATGGGACCGTGCCAATAATAAGCCCATCGACCTGCTGCACTGACATTTGTTCTCTCCAATGAACCTGCCAATCGCTGACATTTCCACACCGTCTGTGTGTTTGACACAGGAGACGTGACAAAACATACCTACTCTAGCAGAAAGCTACAACCAACACTGATAGCCACCCACCCACCGCGCACACACACACACAACTTCTCCCCACCACCGTCCCTCACCCACCTTCTCAATGTCCTCCAGCGTCTTGTAGTACTTGGCCTCAGTCTCCTGGATCTCCACTAAGCAGCAGTTTCTCTTGTCGTCTTCTGTCATGCCCATTTTCTGTGGAGGTAATTAACGGCAGGAGAACTGATGCTGGGCTGTCATTTTGTCACTGTATGACACGTCACTGACAATGTAGTTCATGTGGCTAATTGTCTAATGATGGGTCTCAAATGCATGGGGCTGCTATTTAGTCATGCTCTGACAAGGTCTTTATTACAAATCGTATTGTACTGTACACATCCTGTATACACTGTTTACCATTATATACAATGTACAATACTCATCATCCAAATGGATTTCAACATCTGCCGAATTAATGAGGTAACAAGGACACACGAAGGACGCAATGTATTTCCCCTTTGAGTTTCAGCTGCCAATAGGGAGTTGTGAAACAGAACAGAGCCCGCCACCCCCAGAGGCCCCGCAGGACTGCATCCAAACCCCTCAATGGGAATTTGATGGGCATTTACAATGAAATGATCCCAATTCTCCCTCCTCACTGCACTCCTACATGATCCAATAGAATATGATACTTCTGATGAACTGTAATTGCTGGGACCAGGTTGTGAAACGCGAGCCGATTGTCCGTGTTGTGGGAAAGCGGTGACATAAACACTGGACCCGGGGCTTTGTATGAGTTGACTGCTGGCTGGCTGGCTTGCTCATGGCCAAGTGCTAATGAACATCTGTGTATGTAGCTCTGTATCAGGGGAACATCTGGGGCCAGCCACAGAGCAGAGGAGAGCAGAGACAAGCCGGGGAGCGTGGAACGGCCAAGGCAAATGCAGCCGCCCGCCACATCCAGACTTAGCCACGCAAACAGGCCCGCCATTAGGGAAAGGAGGAGAACGAGGACAGGGAAAACAAACAGAGGAACACAGAGCATTACTCATAGGGCCTATGGTTGGGGGGAGGCATCTCATGAGGCCTACGGCTGGGGGGTGGCGGGGAGAGGAGTGGGAGGCTGGCTAGCCTAACAGCATCAGATCAGTGAATCACAACCCAATGAAAAACTGAGAGACAGTTGAAAAATATAAATAAAAAACATCTGTGAGTAATAATACGTGCAAAAATCTGTGACATCATCTCCGTCTCAATTGTCTGTCAACAGTCTTGGTTGTTGTGTTGAGAGGAGTATTCATTCTGAGAGGAGTATTCATCTGGAACCGGGCTGAATGTTAATGAGCAGTTCTGATAATACAATAGGGGGATAATCAAGTCAAACCACAGCCAATTAGAGACTCCCAGGCCCAGATCCAGCTGGGTAATAGAAAACAACCACCCAACCAGGGATCACCGCTACAGAGCTGCCATAGGAACTGATGACAGCAGCGTTTTATTGAGAGTCTGCATCGGGGTTTTGATCTGGCATGTGGCGGCTTTTGATGATGTCATACAGAGAGACTGTCATGTTGTTGACGGTGATATGTTGACGTCACACTGAGTCACACACACATAGGGGCAGATAGGGTTTCCCTTGACATGTGCTGTGCTGTAGGTCATTGATCTGAGGGGAAGGGGTTGTGGGACACGTCCGTCTCAGACAGACTGTTGAATAGAGCCGGATGACAGATCGGTGAGTCAGGGCACTTACCTGCATGTATCTGATCTGCAGCGTCAGGAAGGGAAAACACAGCAGATGAGCAGGGCGGAACACACACCGACAGATAGATAGCATCATAGGTCAGAGAGGTCACACACACACAGAGACAGACACACCCATGCACACGGATAAAGAGACACGCAGAGAATGACATAAACACAAGCCAACACAAAGCTCTCACCATGGGTTGTCGTACTTCCACCTTGATGATGTCCTCGTAGATGTCATCTCCATCATCCTCACAGGGAACACAGTCGTAGATGTCATCCTCCCCCACGTCATGCTCACTGGGGAACACACACACACACACACACACAGTCAGTTATCCAATTTCAATTTCCTTTGAAAGGGTAGGCACTTAACACTGAAGGTTAACCACAACATTGAAATCAGATTTGGCACTTGACACTTATTTGAGTGCTAAAGTAACTGTTGGTTCCCATTAGCCATCATCAGCAGTGTTGAGGAGTCAGGCAGTCAGGCCACAGTGGTGGTCTATGTCTGTTTCAACCACACTTCACACTGAGGACTCTTCACAACTACTCCACAAACATGCCTCTCTACCGTACCAAGCCTCTTACTATCAGAGGTTGAGGGATGGCCCAGTAGATAACAATGAGGTGAGATCCCATTAAGGGCTGAAACAGTACAGATCATGGCCAACAACAGAAAAGCATGAGTTGAAAAGCATTTCTGTGCATTAACTACGGGGGGAGATGTGTTCATAAGCTATGGGGGGAGATGTGTTCATTAACTATGGGGGGAGATGTGTTCATTAGCTATGGGGGATGTGTTCATTAACTATGGGGGAGTTGTGTTCATTAGCTATGGGGAGATGTGTTCATTAACTATGGGGAGATGTGTTCATTAACTATGGGGAGTTGTGTTCATTAACTACGGGGGAGATGTGTTCATTAGCTATGGGGAGATGTGTTCATTAACTATGGGGGAGTTGTGTTCATTAGCTATGGGGGAGATGTGTTCATTAACTATGGGGGAGTTGTGTTCATTAACTATGGGGGAGTTGTGTTCATTAACTATGGGGGAGTTGTGTTCATTAACTATGGGGGAGTTGTGTTCATTAACTACGGGGGAGATGTGTTCATTAACTATGGGGGAGTTGTGTTCATTAACTATGGGGGAGTTGTGTTCATTAACTATGGGGGAGTTGTGTTCATTAACTACGGGGGAGATGTGTTCATTAACTATGGGGGAGATGTGTTCATTAACTATGGGGGAGATGTGTTCATTAGCTATGGGGGAGATGTGTTCATTAACTATGGGGGAGTTGTGTTCATTAGCTATGGGGGAGATGTGTTCATTAACTATGGGGGAGTTGTGTTCATTAACTATGGGGGAGTTGTGTTCATTAACTACGGGGAGTTGTGTTCATTAACTATGGGGGAGATGTGTTCATTAACTATGGGGAGTTGTGTTCATTAACTATGGGGGAGTTGTGTTCATTAACTATGAGGGGAGATGTGTTCATTAACTATGGGGGGAGGTTGTGTTCACTAACTATGGGGAGAGTTGTGTTCACTAACTATGGGGGCTTGTGTTCACTAACTATGGGGAGTTGTGTTCACTAACTATGGGGGAGATGTGTTCACTAACTATGGGGGAGTTGACTTCACTAACTATGGGGGAGTTGTGTTCATTAACTATGGGGGAGTTGTGTTCACTAACCATGGGGAGTTGTGTTCACTAACCATGGGGGAGTTGTGTTCATTAACTATGGGGGAGATGTGTTCATTAACTATGGGGGAGTTGTGTTCATTAACTATGGGGGAGTTGTGTTCATTAACTATGGGGAGATGTGTTCATTAACTATGGGGGGGAGTTGTGTTCATTAACTATGGGGAGTTGTTTTCATTAACTATGGGGTTGAAGTTGTGTTCATTAACTATGGGGGAGGTTGTGTTCATTAAATATGGGGGAGTTGTGTTCATTAACTATGGGGGAGTTGTGTTCATTAACTATGGGGAGATGTGTTCATTAACTATGGGGAGTTGTGTTCATTAACTATGGGGGAGATGTGTTCATTAACTATGGGGGAGTTGTGTTCATTAACTATGGGGGTTGTGTTCATTAACTATGGGGGAAGTTGTGTTCATTAACTATGGGGGAGTTGTGTTCATTAACTATGGGGGAGTTGTGTTCATTAACTATGGGGAGATGTGTTCATTAACTATGGGGGAGTTGTGTTCATTAACTATGGGGGTTGTGTTCATTAACTATGGGGGAAGTTGTGTTCATTAACTATGGGGGAGATGTGTTCATTAACTATGGGGGAAGTTGTGTTCATTAACTATGGGGGAGTTGTGTTCATTAACTATGGGGGAGTTGTGTTCATTAACTATGGGGGAGATGTGTTCATTAACTATGGGGGAGTTGTGTTCATTAACTAAGGGGGTTGTGTTCATTAACTATGGGGGGAGTTGTGTTCATTAACTATGGGGGTTGTGTTCATTAACTATGGGGTTGAAGTTGTGTTCATTAACTATGGGGGGGAGGTTGTGTTCATTAAATATGGGGGAGTTGTGTGCATTAACTATGGGGGAGTTGTGTTCATTAACTATGGGGGAAGTTGTGTTCATTAAATATGGGGGAGTTGTGTTCATTAACTATGGGGGAGTTGTGTTCATTAACTATGGGGGAGATGTGTTCATTAACTATGGGGGAGTTGTGTTCATTAACTATGGGGGAGATGTGTTCATTAACTATGGGGGAGTTGTGTTCATTAACTATGGGGGTTGTGTTCATTAACTATGGGGGAAGTTGTGTTCATTAACTATGGGGGAGTTGTGTTCATTAACTATGGGGGGAGTTGTGTTCATAACTATGGGGAGATGTGTTCATTAACTATGGGGGAGTTGTGTTCATTAACTATGGGGGTTGTGTTCATTAACTATGGGGGAAGTTGTGTTCATTAACTATGGGGGAATTGTGTTCATTAACTATGGGGGAGTTGTGTGCATTAACTATGGGGGGTTGTGTTCATTAACTATGGGGGAGTGTGTTCATTAACTATGGGGGAGTTGTGTTCATTAACTATAGGGGGTTGTGTGCATTAACTATGGGGGAGTTGTGTTCATCAACTATGGGGGGTTGTGTGCATTAACTATGGGGGAGATGTGTTCATTAACTATGGGGGAGTTGTGTTCATTAACTATGGGGGTTGTGTTCATTAACTATGGGGGAGTTGTGTTCATTAACTATGGGGGAGGTTGTGTTCATTAAATATGGGGGAGTTGTGTTCATTAACTATGGGGGAGATGTGTTCATTAACTATGGGGAGTTGTGTTCATTAACTATGGGGGAGTTGTGTTCATTAACTATGGGGGAGATGTGTTCATTAACTATGGGGGAGTTGTGTTCATTAACTATGGGGGTTGTGTTCATTAACTATGGGGTTGAAGTTGTGTTCATTAACTATGGGGGAGGTGGTGTTCATTAAATATGTGGGGAGTTGTGTTCATTAACTATGGGGGGAGTTGTGTTCATTAACTATGGGGGAGATGTGTTCATTAACTATGGGGGAGATGTGTTCATTAACTATGGGGGAGATGTGTTCATTAACTATGGGGGAGTTGTGTTCATTAACTATGGGGGGTTGTGTTCATTAACTATGGGGGAAGTTGTGTTCATTAACTATGGGGGAGTTGTGTTCATTAACTATGGGGGTTGTGTGCATTAACTATGGGGGAGTTGTGTTCATTAACTATGGGGGTTGTGTGCATTAACTATGGGGGAGTTGTGTTCATTAACTATGGGGAGATGTGTTCATTAACTATGGGGGTTGTGTTCATTAGCTATGGGGGAGGTTGTGTTCATTAAATATGGGGGAGATGTGTTCATTAACTATGGGGGTTGTGTTCATTAACTATGGGGGTTGTGTTCATTAACTATGGGGGAGTTGTGTTCATTAACTATGGGGGAGGTTGTGTTCATTAAATATGGGGGAGTTGTGTTCATTAACTATGGGGGAGATGTGTTCATTAACTATGGGAGGGAGTTGTGTTCATTAACTATGGGGGAGATGTGTTCATTAACTATGGGGGGTTGTGTTCATTAACTATGGGGGAAGTTGTGTTCATTAACTATGGGGGGAGGTTGTGTTCATTAAATATGGGGGAGTTGTGTTCATTAACTATGGGGGAGTTGTGTTCATTAACTATGGGGGAGATGTGTTCATTAACTATGGGGGAGTTGTGTTCATTAACTATGGGGGAGATGTGTTCATTAACTATGGGGGAGATGTGTTCATTAACTATGGGGGAGATGTGTTCATTAACTATGGGGGAGTTGTGTTCATTAACTATGGGGGTTGTGTTCATTAACTATGGGGGAAGTTGTGTTCATTAACTATGGGGGAGTTGTGTTCATTAACTATGGGGGTTGTGTGCATTAACTATGGGGGAGTTGTGTTCATTAACTATGGGGGTTGTGTGCATTAACTATGGGGGAGTTGTGTTCATTAACTATGGGGGAGATGTGTTCATTAACTATGGGGGTTGTGTTCATTAGCTATGGGGGGAGGTTGTGTTCATTAAATATGGGGGAGATGTGTTCATTAACTATGGGGGTTGTGTTCATTAACTATGGGGGTTGTGTTCATTAACTATGGGGGGAGTTGTGTTCATTAACTATGGGGGGGTTGTGTTCAGGTTGTGTTCATTAAATATGGGGGGAGTTGTGTTCATTAACTATGGGGGGAGTTGTGTTCATTAACTATGGGGGGAGTTGTGTTCATTAACTATGGGGGTTGTGTTCATTAACTATGGGGGGAAGTTGTGTTCATTAACTATGGGGGAGGTTGTGTTCATTAAATATGGGGGAGTTGTGTTCATTAACTATGGGGGAGTTGTGTTCATTAACTATGGGGGAGATGTGTTCATTAACTATGGGGGAGGTTGTGTTCATTAACTATGAGGGGAGGTTGTGTTCATTAACTATGAGGGGGAGGTTGTGTTCATTAACTATGAGGGGAGGTTGTGTTCATTAACTATGGGGTGGGGGTGGGGGGTTCATGTGTAAGTGCCATTTAGCAGACAGCCTTATCCAAGAAACCTACAGTCATTCATGCATTACATATGTGTGGTTCCGGGAATCAAACTCATTACACTGGCATTACAAGCGACATGCTCTACCAACTGAGCTACAAAGGACCTGTGTGTGTGTGTGTGTGTGTGTGTGTGTGTGTGTGTGTGTGTGTGTGTGTGTGTGTGTGTGTGTGTGTGTGTGTGTGTGTGTGTGTGTGTGTGTTTATGTAAGTGTGAAACAGAAGGGACCCAGTGACCTCCCTAGAAGCTTCAGCGAACATTCAAGAATGGAGACGAGATCAAATCAGCACCCGGCGAGGAGGCACCCGGTTCCACGTGTGCCTCCTCACCCCAGTGACAGCATCAGTTGCATCCATCAGCCCACACTCAGCCATCGTTCTCTGGGGCACACACAGTCTTGTCTCAGCCTCGACCATCTTAAACCAGCCTGACAACCACACAAGGTGTCCTTCCCTTCCCATGACTAAACCACTTCTCCCTCAGACGGAAGCAGTCAGGAACACACAGCTAGCTATATGCTGGGCTGGTTCTATGGTTTCATGGCAGTGACGGGTTCCACCAGCACAGGCAGACGGCTCACCTTAGACCACCACAGAGAGCTCCCTCAAACCACCCTCCCCCTCACTTCGCTCCCTCTCTCTCTCTGTTTTAGCCACATCTGAAGCCTCTGTCGAACATCAAAACACCATTCTATGCCAATTCTCGCCTCCAGGAAACACGGAAATCCTGAAAGGCTCAAAGCTGTGTCTTCCCTTCAGCTATTTTCTGAGGACAAAAGATAACACAAAGCCAAGTGAATTGCACGCCTGCTCCAGGCATTGTAGGAATGTGGTTAGTTTGACTGTTAAATACAGCATAACAGAGGGAATAAAAGGCAGTGGTCTCATGAATATGTTTTTCCATTGAAACTCATTAGTTCCACAACATTTCTGGAGTTGTCTACCTACTATACTGTATATATAATAACACCCAGACGTGTTACTCTGTGACCTAGAGGATAATGGAAAGTGGGGAGACAGTTTCTATTGGTTTTGGACCATACTGACTGAATTACCATTAATTAGTAGAGATGCCAGCATTGCACATGCTCTGACTGTGTCTCTGTGTGTGTGTGTGTGTGTGTGTGTGTGTGTGTGTGTGTGTGTGTGTGTGTGTGTGTGTGTGTATACAGGCTGGCTGAGACTGTGGTGCAGTGTGACCTCCAGGCTCTCTCTTCTAGAACTCCCCCAACTCCCCTCTTACTGAACATCCCTATAACTCCTCCCCTCTTACTGTACATCAGTAGAACTCCTCCCCCTCTTACTGTACATCCGTAGAACTCCTCCCCCTCTTACTGTACATCCCTAGAACTCCTCCCCATCTTACTGTACATCCCTAGAACTCCTCCCCTCTTACTGTACATCCCTAGAACTCCCCCTCTCTTACTGTACATCCCTAGAACTCCTCCCCCTCTTACTGTACATCCCTAGAACTCCTCCCCTCTTACTGTACATCTGTAGAACTCCTCCCCCTCTTACTGTACATCCCAGGAAATCCTCCCCACTTACTGTACATCCCTAGAACTCCTCCCCCTCTTACTGTACATCACTAAATGTGCACAGTTTGGAGCGTTTCCATATTACCATATCACCACAGTAGAACAGTCTTTTCCATATTACCATATCACCACAGTAGAAGAGTCTTTTCCATATTACCATATCACCACAGTAGAAGAGTCTTTTCCATATTACCATATCACCACAGTAGAAGAGTCTTTTCCATATTACCATATCACCACAGTAGAAGAGTCTTTTCCATATTACCATATCACCACAGTAGAAGAGTCTTTTCCATATTACCATATCACCACAGTAGAAGAGTCTTTTTCATATTACCATACTACCACAGTAGAACAGTCTTTTTCATATTACCATACCACCACAGTAGAACAGTCTTTTTCATATTACCATACCACCACAGGAGAACAGTCTTTTTCATATTACCATACTACCACAGTAGAACAGTCTTTTTCATATTACCATACCACCACAGGAGAACAGTCTTTTCCATATTACCATACTACTACAGTAGAACAGTCTTTTTCATATTACCATACCACCACAGGAGAACAGTCTTTTTCATATTACCATACTACTACAGTAGAACAGTCTTTTTCATATTACCATACCACCACAGTATACATGTATTTTCTATATTACCATACCACCACAGTATACATTTATTTTCCATATGACCATACCACCACAGTAGAAATGTATTTTCCATATTACCATACTACCACAGTATAAATCTATTTTTCATATTACCATACTACCACAGTAGAACAGTCTTTTTCATATTACCATACTACCACAGTAGAACAGTATTTTCCATATTACCATACTACCACAGTATGAATGTATTTTCCATATTACCATACTACCACAGTAGAACAGTCTTTTTCATATTACCATACTACCACAGTAGAACAGTCTTTTTCATATTACCATACTACCACAGTAGAACAGTCTTTTTTATATTACCATACTACCACAGTAGAACAGTCTTTTCCATATTACCATACTACCACAGTAGAACAGTCTTTTTCATATTACCATACTACCACAGTAGAACAGTCTTTTTCATATTACCATACTACCACAGTAGAACAGTCTTTTTAATATTACCATACTACCACAGTAGAACAGTCTTTTTCATATTACCATACTACCACAGTAGAACAGTCTTTTTCATATTACCATACTACCACAGTAGAACAGTCTTTTTCATATTACCATACCAACACAGTAGAACAGTCTTTTTCATATTACCATACTACCACAGTAGAACAGTCTTTTTCATATTACCATACTACCACAGTAGAACAGTCTTTTTCATATTACCATACTACCACAGTAGAACAGTCTTTTTCATATTACCATACCAACACAGTAGAACAGTCTTTTTCATATTACCATACTACCACAGTAGAACAGTCTTTTTCATATTACCATACCAACACAGTAGAACAGTCTTTTTCATATTACCATACTACCACAGTAGAACAGTCTTTTTCATATTACCATACTACCACAGTAGAACAGTCTTTTTCATATTACCATACTACCACAGTAGAACAGTCTTTTTCATATTACCATACCAACACAGTAGAACCCTTTTCCCACTCCCAACATCTAGTTATATTGTCAGGATTGTGAGAGTTAATATTGCTATCAAACAGTTATATGTTGTATTCCAAGGTGAGAGTGAATTGTTCCCTTGTTGCTCTGAAAAGGTTAATAGCAAACAAAGACGTCTTTCCTATACTCTGGAATTAATAGCATATGACAAAAATGTAATCTCATGTGATGTATTGTGGGCTTGGTTACCTCTGACTTCCCTCATTTCCCACCTGACGGTAACGTGTTACCTTCGTGGCTGGCTGAATAGAGAAAACAGAGTATAAAAAGAGAAGAAAAAGAAGGAACGTGACTACCTCAATCTAATATTCACGATGGTCCTTCTCCTTGTGTGGGACTGGTTTGAACTTTTAATTGAGGTGATGTGGTGTCACTCTCAGTGATGTGATTCCTGTTCCATCATTAGGAGGATGTGACTGCATACAGAGAGGAATTCTGGGACAGCACACTACTGCCATGTCTGAGCTACCCATCCCAGAGTGCATTCTGTTCTGAAGGCACTCATGACCCCACAGAGATACGTGTCGAGGGAATGGGCAATATTTCGGTAGAAATCCCATTCTTGCCCAGAACCCTAAAGACAGGCATTAGCTGAATGATGGTTAGTGCAGTGATCTGTCTATGAACTGTATGGGATGTTGTGAGGAGGAACAAGAGGAACTAGCTCCTGGGGGGGATCTGTGCGGATGGGGTTGAGGGCAAGTGGTTGGAGTATGTGTGCAAAATAGCATGAGTAACATATCTGATGGGGAGACAAAGAATTAGAAAGTGGAATGGACATATTTGTGAAAGAGTTTAGATAAGTGTGGATGCATGTGTGTGTATGTGTGCGAGTGTGTGTTCGCGCATGAGTGTCTGTACAAGAGATGTGATAGTGTCTGTACAAGAGATATGATAGTGTCTGTACAAGAGGTAGGATAGTGTCTGTACAAGATATATGATAGTGTCTGTACAAGAGATGTGATAGTGTCTGTACAAGAGATATGATAGTGTCTGTACAAGAGATATGATAGTGTCTGTACAAGAGATATGATAGTGTCTGTACAAGAGATGTGATAGTGTCTGTACAAGAGATGTGATAGTGTCTGTAAAGATATGATAGTGTCTGTCTGTACAAGAGATACAAGATATATGATAGTGTCTGTACAAGAGATGTGATAGTGTCTGTACAAGAGATATGATAGTGTCTGTACAAGAGATGTGATAGTGTCTGTACAAGAGATATGATAGTGTCTGTACAAGAGATGTGATAGTGTCTGTACAAGAGATATGATAGTGTCTGTACAAGAGATATGATAGTGTCTGTACAAGAGATGTGATAGTGTATGTACAAGAGATATGATAGTGTGTGCTTCCTGCTCTGCTCCTCTCCTCAGGAATCCTGGATTGGGAGCAAATGCTCTGCCTGATTACACAGTGCCGTTTCAGAGGTCCAGCGTGTTAGCACGCAACGGTCCTTGTGGCCTCTGCTCTTCTGCTCTCACTATGAGGCCAGAGGGGAGGAATCACTGGAGGGGACTTTCATCCAAGGCTACATATGGCCCTCCAGGCCCTCTGGGTTACTGGTTTCCAGTAATAGAACGAACATACTGCAGTGATTACAGTTGTCAGCGTAATCATACAGATATCTCGGCTCGGAGAGTGAGGTTGTGAGGTTGAATGAGGTTTTAATGTTGTTTTGATCCTGTCTTGTGGTGTCAGGCCATAAAGCTACATATTAAATCACACGTCTGGACATTGACTCGGGGGCTACAGCGAGCCAGGCTGCTCTATGTCGGCTTGGCAAAAGTCTGACCACCACCTGGTAAAGGGTCCCTTCAGGCTTTGACTTGTAAGATCCTGAGATTAGAGATTAGAGATTTTGAAATAGATCCAATGGAAGTAGTACAGTCACATTTCACATGAGTGTGCAGTGTTGGAGAGCTGCATCTCTGCTGAGCGAAAAGTCAACTTTATGCGAACTTCCACTCTCTTTCTGTCTCTGCAGAGTGTGCAGACCAAATCCAATGGACCAGGCTGGGGATGCCATTACTGACCAATGTGTGTGTGTGCAACTGTAGAAAAGTGGATTTAAATAGCCAGAGACATATGACTGGGGCCAGCACATTAGTAAGCTAATGGATAAATAAACAGATTTCGTTTGGGTGGAAACATCTTGCTTCCCTTCTCTTTCTGATGCAGTCAGAACGTTTTGGGAAAATAAAGTTAGAGAGGTTTCTGCCATACCATCTTGTTAGCTGTGACTATATCAGCTCTCATAGACCGTCAGAATATTGAGCAGGCATCTGTGAGGGCTATTTCAAAGGCAGTGTTCCAATCCTCTTCTTTAGAACTTCTCTGTGCTGGTAGATGCCAACTTTCTCTATACAGAGCAAACCTCAGGACACTTTTCTCCATCAAAAAGCGGTTTAGGTGGTGGGCGTGGCAGGGGGGCGTGGTAACGGGCGTGGTCAGCCTGTTGGTGTGGCTGGATTTTAGAGAACATTTTAGATAGCCTGGTGGTTGAAAGTGTTGGGCCAGTAGCCGAAAGGTCACTTGTTTAAATCCCTGAGCCGGCAAGGTGGAAAAATCTGCTGTTCTGCAAAGGCAGTTAAGCCCAACAACAACTGCTTCCAGGGCGCTGTGTCTATTAAGGCAGCCCCCCGCAGCTCTCTAACTCAGAGGGGTGGGGTCAAGTGCAAAAGACACTTTTCAGTTGAATGCATTCAGTTGTGCAATGACTAGGCATACCCTTGCCATCTTGAGGGTGTGGTGTAAACATTTTTTAATATTTAAACCAATTTCCTGCAATTCAACAAATTTCTCCAGGGAATTGAGAGAAAATGTTTCAGTTTTACAGCTAATTTCCTGCAATTTTACACATTTTGCAATAGAGATGAGAGAAAATGTTTCAGTTTTAAAGTGAATTTCCTGCAACTATAAGCATTTTGACATAGTTAATGCTGTGTTCTTTTGCTCAAACATAATAAACATAACAAAATCAATACTGCTAAATTGTCTTGGGAATGTTCAATTCTCCCTGACCGCCTAGCATTGTTAGTTCTCAAAGCTTATATTATAAAATATTTAAGACCTATATATTTTCTACATACTTTATATCAGGTTATAGTTGATTAAGTTTACACTCAAAGTGTTTTTCCATCCCGAACTGCTTGGGCGGGCCGCCTAAAAGGGCAGAAAAATCCCTGAACCCGTATTCTCCTTCAAGCTCTTTTGTAGGTAGGCTTTCCCCAGCTTTTCCCAACAATACCAGACTGTCATGAGCAGATGGATACAGTCAAGTTCATAGTGATGACGTGAATGGGAAGCCCAGACAAGGTGACATTGTCCAGGCTTGACTTGAGATAAGATAAGGATGAGTAGTTGGACAAAGAGCAACACATGGAGACAGCACCACCCTCATGGGCTCCTTCTGTAATCAGCAGGGGAAATCTCCTACAAAACAGGACTAACCTCATACCCACCTGGTGGGTGGGTGCTTAGACATGTTCAATGTTTGTCAAAAATAAATAATACATATAATATATATATATATATATATATATATATATATATATATATATATATATATATATATATATATATACAGTGGGGCAAAAAAGTATTTAGTCAGCCACCAATTGTGCAAGTTCTCCCACTTAAAAAGATGAGAGAGGCCTGTAATTTTCATCATAGGTACACTTCAACTATGACAGACAAAATGAGAAAAAAAATCCAGAAAATCACATTGTAAGATTTTTTAATGAAATTATTTGCAAATTATGGTGGAAAATAAGTATTTGGTACCTGTCTAATTCCCTTCATCTACACTGATTGAAGTTGATTTAACAGGTGAGATCAATAAGGGATCATAGCTTTCATCTGGATTCACCTGGTCAGTCTATGTCATGGAAAGAGAGTTCCTAATGTTTTGTATACTCAGTGAGTGTCCCATATGTCCTATATTTGCCTTTATATTTGACCTCTATATGTTCCACATCAGATTGGCTCCCTCAGCCTGCACGGGTGTTGTACACCTCAGACCTAACTGACGTTGACATCCAGCACACACAGGCAGTGCAGTCCCAGGGATACAGTCTATGGATCTTGTGGGGCCGCAGAGGATAGGTTACATGTGATTCTTTTATTCTTTTACATTCCCTAAATGCTCACCTAAATTACTCTGTGAAATATATAGACTGAGTGATAAAACGATCCTCTGTAACCAGGTTTCCATCAAACCGTTTTATGCGAGTAAAGTACATGTGTCACGACTAGTCTGAAAACTTTTCAAATGTTGACAAAACAAAACACGCTAGAGACGGTGGGATCTTTGTGTGTCTGTAAAGCTAATTATGCGAGAAATGATGGTGGAAATGCTTCTTTGTGCAATTATTGATATAACATAATATTGATATAATAACCATCATATCAAAGTAAACTTGGGAGTCACATCTTGGGAAACACGCAAGTTAAATGATGATGAACTTCACAGGGTGGTGACAGAGCACGGTGACGAGCTTCATGCTCCTTTCAACAAATATCCAGAGTCTTATTCTGGTGACATGGCGATCGATGCCTGGCTTCCATTTGACAAATAAAATGCTGTAATTCATCCATAATAATCTCATCATGCAGACTAAACCCGCACTGAATCTGCACGCTGTCGTCTAGAGCGCAGGTGTCACTAGCAGAGTGGGATCATTCACTATTACAACGCCACTTTGTAACACAGCCATCAGCAGAGTTGAAAATGAGATTTTTTTTATTGAGTACATGGGATTTAAACCGCAATAGGTAATTTTATCTGCACTACGTCATCACGCACAGTCTTTTATGTGCACTACGTCATCACACAGTCTTTTATGTGCACTACGTCATCACGCACAGTCTTTTATGTGCACTACGTCATCACGCACAGTCTTTTATGTGCACTACGTCATCACGCACAGTCTTTTATGTGCACTACGTCATCACACAGTCTTTTATGTGCACTACGTCATCACACACAGTCTTTTATGTGCACTACGTCATCACACACAGTCTTATGTGCACTACGTCATCACGCACAGTCTTTTATGTGCACTACGTCATCACACACAGTCTTTTATGTGTACTACATCATCACACACACTTTTATGTGCACTACGTCATCACACAGTCTTTTATGTGCACTACGTCATCACACACAGTCTTGTATGTCTTTTTTATGTGCACTACGTCATCACACATAGTCTTTTATGTGCACTACGTCATCTTTTATGTGCACACGTCATCACACAGTCTTTTATGTGCACTACGTCATCACACATAGTCTTTTATGTGCACTACGTCATCACACAGTCTTTTATGTGCACTACGTCATCACACATAGTCTTTTATGTGCACTACGTCATCACACAGTCTTTTATGTGCACTACGTCATCACACATAGTCTTTTATGTGCACTACGTCATCACACATAGTCTTTTATGTGCACTGCGTCATCACACATAGTCTTTTATGTGCACTACGTCATCACACAGTCTTTTATGTGCACTACGTCATCACACATAGTCTTTTATGTGCACTACGTCATCACACATAGTCTTTTATGTGCACTACGTCATCACACATAGTCTTTTATGTGCACTACGTCATCACACACAGTCTTTTATGTGCACTCATCACGTCTTTTATCACACACAGTCTTTTATGTGCACTACGTCATCACACACAGTCTTTTATGTGCACTACGTCATCACACATAGTCTTTTATGTGCACTACGTCATCACACAGTCTTTTATGTGCACTACGTCATCACACATAGTCTTTTATGTGCACTACGTCATCACACATAGTCTTTTATGTGCACTACGTCATCACACATAGTCTTTTATGTGCACTACGTCATCACACATAGTCTTTTATGTGCACTACGTCATCACACACAGTCTTTTATGTGCACTACGTCATCACACACAGTCTTTTATGTGCACTACGTCATCACACACAGTCTTTTATGTGCACTACGTCATCACACACAGTCTTTTATGTGCACTACGTCATCACACACAGTCTTTTATGTGCACTACGTCATCACACAGTCTTTTATGTGCACTACGTCATCACACAGTCTTTTATGTGCACTACGTCATCACACATAGTCTTTTATGTGCACTACGTCATCACACATAGTCTTTTATGTGCTTTTCATCTTTTATGTGCACTACGTCATCACACATAGTCTTTTATGTGCACTACGTCATCACACATAGTCTTTTATGTGCACTACGTCATCACACATAGTAGTCTTTAGTCTTTTATGTGCACTACGTCATCACACATAGTCTTTTATGTGCACTACGTCATCACACATAGTCTTTTATGTGCACTGCGTCATCACACATAGTCTTTTATGTGCACTACGTCATCACACATAGTCTTTTATGTGCACTACGTCATCACACATAGTCTTTTATGTGCACTACGTCATCACACATAGTCTTTTATGTGCACTACGTCATCACGCACAGTCTTTTATGTGCACTACGTCATCACACACAGTCTTTTATGTGCACTACGTCATCACACACAGCCTTTTATGTGCACTACATCATCACGCACAGTCTTTTATGTGCACTGCGTCATCACACAGTCTTTTATGTGCACTACGTCATCACACAGTCTTTTATGTGCACTACGTCATCACACATAGTCTTTTATGTGCACTACGTCATCACACAGTCTTTTATGTGCACTACGTCATCACACAGTCTTTTATGTGCACTACGTCATCACACACAGTCTTTTATGTGCACTACGTCATCACACACAGTCTTTTATGTGCACTACATCATCACACACAGTCTTTTATGTGCACTACGTCATCACACAGTCTTTTATGTGCACTACGTCATCACACACAGTCTTTTATGTGCACTACATCATCACACAGTCTTATGTGCACTACGTCATCACACAGTCTTTTATGTGCACTACGTCATCACACAGTCTTTTATGTGCACTACGTCATCACACAGTCTTTTATGTGCACTACGTCATCACACAGTCTTTTATGTGCACTACGTCATCACACATGTGCAGTCTTTTATGTGCACTACGTCATCACACACAGTCTTTTATGTGCACTACGTCATCACACACAGTCTTTTATGTGCACTACGTCATCACACACAGTCTTTTATGTGCACTACGTCATCACACAGTCTTTTATGTGCACTACGTCATCACACAGTCTTTTATGTGCACTACGTCATCACACACAGTCTTTTATCAACAACAAGTCATTTTAATGGAAACACATCTCTGCTGGGGAAATGTGCATATTGTGAATTTTAGAATATGTGCATTAAATACTGTCACCAATTGGATAGAAGCCTAGTTTGTGACATCATCTGTAACACAGAACTCTTTGGTTCTAACTTTACAGTACATTGACTTGTCAGCTTTGAATCGGACTTCCCATGAAAGAGTGACAGCAATATACTGTTGTTGTCGAGATGAAAAGCCTTTCTGACATTATTGCTTCTCAATCTGAATATTGTCATTCAGAGAAAAATAGTCCCATGGCCACTGCACCCGATCGGCCGCATTTCATGCTTTGTCAACTTCAGGATGGACTAACTGCACTGCGAAGCACTACTCAGAGTTGACATTACAGAGCCTTAGGCAGGAAGCACTACTCAGAGTTTACATTACAGAGCCTTAGGCAGGAAGCACTACTCAGAGTTTACATTACAGAGCCTTAGCCAGGAAGCACTACTCAGAGTTGACATTACAGAGCCTTAGGCAGGAAGCACTACTCAGAGTTGACATTACAGAGCCTTAGGCAGGAAGCACTACTCAGAGTTTACATTACAGAGCCTTAGGCAGGAAGCACTACTCAGAGTTTACATTACAGAGCCTTAGGCAGGAAGCACTACTCAGAGTTTACATTACAGAGCCTTAGCCAGGAAGCACTACTCAGAGTTGACATTACAGAGCCTTAGGCAGGAAGCACTACTCAGAGTTTACATTACAGAGCCTTAGCCAGGAAGCACTACTCAGAGTTTACATTACAGAGCCTTAGGCAGGAAGCACTACTCAGAGTTTACATTACAGAGCCTTAGGCAGGAAGCACTACTCAGAGTTTACATTACAGAGCCTTAGCCAGGAAGCACTACTCAGAGTTGACATTACAGAGCCTTAGCCAGGAAGCACCACTCAGAGTTGACATTACAGAGCCTTAGGCAGGAAGCAGTGCTAAGGTTCAGAAGATTAACCTGAGAGACCTCATTAAGGAGACTCTGCCTCAGGTAAACATACTTATGCATGCGCAGATACACACACAAGCACACACACAAGAACATACACACAAACTACATTTAATGACCACACCATTCTATTATGGCAAGTCATTTCAGGTGGGATCACATCGCTATCCGCCAGCTACATTCCACTGTACCTTGACATGAACACATTCGACATGATACTGTAAATATGGAAAACCTTTTTTCAGCACATAACCTTTACTGACAGACAACAGACAAGCACCAGAGTCGCTTTACATGAACTCAAATATATATATGTTGTATGAGGTGCATCAGCCTCATGTGGTCTTGTATCTTGTATCTTTCACTATAATCTCTAGCAGAATTCTTGTTTGAAGAGTTTTTTTTTAACCCACTGATCCACTGGCAAATCACTCCCTCCTTTCACTCACACACTCATCTTAAATCAACCGTACATCAACAGAGGTGAAACAAAGAGCAGGTTCACACTGAAGTAAGAGGCTAGGGCCCAACCCTTCTGGAATGAATGGCTGTAGGCTCCAGGCAGGTCAGAGAAGGTGTTTTGCCCCAACAGGTTATCAGAGAGAGAGAGAGGTTGGGTTATAGGGCAGGGGGTGAAAGGGTAAAGGACAAACTAAAGGATATGTCATCAAAGCAGAGGACTGCATCACAGGACCATCACAGTAATGCATCACAGGACCATCACAGTAATGCATCACAGTACCATCACAGTAATGCATCACAGGACCATCACAGTAATGCATCACAGTACCATCACAGTAATGCACCACAGGACCATCACAATAATGCACCACAGGACCATCACAGTAATGCATCACAGGACCATCACAGTAATGCATCACAGGACCATCACAGTAATGCATCACAGGACCATCACAGTAATGCACCACAGGACCATCACAGTAATGCACCACTGCACCATCACAGTAATGCATCACAGGACCATCACAGTAATGCATCACAGGACCATCACAGTAATGCATCAGAGGACCATCACAGTAATGCATCACAGGACCATCACAGTAATGCATCAGAGGACCATCACAGTAATGCATCACAGTAATGCATCACAGGACCATCACAGTAATGCATCACAGGACCACCAGAAATAATCAAGGCCCTAGTCCTTTACTCCATTTTCAGATTGATTGTTCTTTGCTTATTTTGAAGTGTTATTAGTTGTATGTAGAGCTCGTGGCTGGGGTGTGTGGGGTTCTTGGTGATGCTGCAGGCCTTCCTCAGGCACCGTTTCGGGTTGATGAATGCTGTTGGATGGAACATTTTGCCACAATAAAGCTGTGGGGAGGGTCACTTCTAAACCAACGTACAGTATTTCCCGACATGTACAGGACGCACCTGTGTGTTTACTCTGCTGTGTGTTTGCACTCACAAGGCTGTGCTTCCTATCCAGTGAGGGCCCAGTGTTGGGCTGGAAGCTAAGATGAGCTCTAATCCAGTATTAGCCTGCTTGGCCTGCACTTCTCTCAGCTTCTGCACATTTTCCTCCAGTAATGTATTCAGCAGGCAGCGGTGGTGGCACTCTGCTATCCATCTCTCTCCCCCTCCCTCCTCCCCTCTCTTCTCTCCCGCTCTCTGGGTGATGAATAACACCTATCTTAGCGCAGCGTCTAATTATTCTCCATTAATCAGAGAGGAATGGGAGCTGTCGCACACCACAGCCTCCACCGCTACCAGCCCACCCCAACCCAGCCTCCACCCAGCCTCCCTGCCGCTGCATGAGCTTGCTTCCAAACCCACCCACCCATCACCCAAGCTATCCTGCCAGCCATCCAGTTCCTGAGACAACTTGGCAGCTAGGCAGACAGGAAACTAATGTGCTGCTGGTGTCACCATGGCAACGGGCAGAGTGACAGACAGCAGGGATGCATGGAGGAAGGTGGAAGGATGGAAGAAGGTGGCAGGATGGAAGAAGGTGGAAGGATGGAAGAAGGAAGGTTGCAGGATGGAAGAAGGAAGGCGGCAGGGTGGAAGAAGGAAGGCGGCAGGGTGGAAGAAGGAAGGTGGCAGGGTGGAAGAAGGAAGGTGGCAGGGTGGAAGAAGGAAGGCGGCAGGGTGGAAGAAGGAAGGCGGCAGGGTGGAAGAAGGAAGGCGGCAGGGTGGAAGAAGGAAGGTGGCAGGGTGGAAGAAGGAAGGTGGCAGGGTGGAAGAAGGAAGGTGGCAGGGTGGAAGAAGGAAGGGTGGAAGAAGGAAGGTTGCAGGGTGGAAGAAGGAAGGCGGCAGGGTGGAAGAAGGAAGGCGGCAGGGTGGAAGAAGGAAGGGTGGAAGAAGGAAGGTTGCAGGGTGGAAGAAGGAAGGCGGCAGGGTGGAAGAAGGAAGGGTGGAAGAAGGAAGGTTGCAGGGTGGAAGAAGGAAGGCGGCAGGGTGGAAGAAGGAAGGTGGCAGGGTGGAAGAAGGAAGTGTGGAAGAAGGAAGGCGGCAGGGTGGAAGAAGGAGGGCGGCAGGGTGGAAGAAGGAACGTGGCAGGGTGGAAGAAGGAAGGCGGCAGGGTGGAAGAAGGAAGGCGGCAGGGTGGAAGAAGGAAGGTTGCAGGGTGGAAGAAGGAAGGCAGCAGGGTGGAAGAAGGAAAGCGGCAGGGTGGAAGAAGGAAAGCGGCAGGGTGGAAGAAGGAAGGCGGCAGGGTGGAAGAAGGCAGGTGGCAGGGTGGAAGAAGGAAGGTAGCAGGGTGGAAGAAGGAAGGCGGCAGGGTGGAAGAAGGCAGGTGGCAGGGTGGATGGTTACGGCTCAGAGTTGTGCTCCACTGCTCTGTCCATATGTTGTGGGGATTGCAGTGTGTGTGAGTGATGGGGGGTACAGGGGGTCTGGGTACTTACTCTGCCAGCTCCTCAAGACTCCGGTACACGTCATCCTCATTCAGAGCAGTGTCCTCCGAAGGAAAAGGCCTACAACACACACACACACAATGGGAGAAAGAGAGAAAGAATTAGCCGGTGGACAGGCCTTAAAGTTAGATATGGTAACAGCAGGGGATGAGTGTCAGGTGTTAATCTCACTCCATCATCATCACCTCATCACTATGATACATCAGGTCATTGACTAACACTATATCTCATTGGAAAAGCTTTTCAGGGACATGTCAAACACTTCCTGCAAGGACGCCTGGAATAAACAAACATAGTATGTCACAAACTAAAGGCTATTCTCATATGACAGCCTATTCCCAAAATGTACCATTGAAATGGGATGTCACTTGAGATGCACTTGAACCCATGAAGTATGACTCAAACCCCCTAAGATTGAGCCATTTTCCATGTCCTCTTTTATCCTCCTTAGTGAGTAGAACCCTCCTGGGGAGGTTAGAACGTTCAAATGGGGAGGGGGATACCTAGTCAGTTACACAACTGAATGCATTCAACCAAAATGTGTCTTCCACATTTAACCCAACCCCTCTGAATCAGAGAGGTGCACAGTGCTGCTTTAAATCGACGTCATCGGCACCCAGGGAACAGTTGTTGGGGGTTAAACATTTAACCAATTACAAACCCCTCTGAATCAGGACAAAGTATATTGGTCAATGCACAGTGCTCAAGAATACCAGATTGTTTATTTCGAACGTCATCGGCTGCATCTGTGTGTCCTTTGAGGATACAATCATGTCAACAGTTGTTGGGGCTAAATGTTAAACCAACATGTCATGAGCCATATGTGAATATGCACCGTTCATTTATTGGAGCAGGAAGAACCACATGTTACTATGTCTGGGTGATGCATGGGTAATGTAGTCTTAACTGTTGTATGATATTATGGCCTCCACAAGCACTCAATCTTTCATCATTTTTTCCAGTTTACAAATTGCACAACAAAGTGGTCTTTCACACAAAAGATCTGCCCCCGCCACGCACAAGGTGGTCTCTTCACACAAAAGATCTGCCCCCGCCACGCACAAGCCTGGCAGTATTCTGTTTTGGATGAATCGCTGGCACTGTGTCACGGTTCAGCTGTGACACTATTTTAGTTGTCGCGGAGCAATGAAATACACTGCCTTGGATCCAGCAGCAGCGTAGGGGACACTGGAGTCCTGGCCTTGGTTCACCATGGATAATGTCTGCTGAACATGTAAAGCCCTTTCCTGCATATTTAAAAACATTTGAGTCATTTAGCAGGCACTCCTTCCCAGAGCGACTTACAGTAGTGACTGCATACATTTGAATACTTTCTTCATACTGGTCCCCCCGTGGGAATCGAACCCGCAACCCTGGTGCCATGCTCTACCAACTGAGCCACACAGGACTCTAGGTCATACAGCCATTGACCACACACATACACACACGTGCACAAACATGCACACACACTCATCCATGTCAATATACAGTAGACAGTCAGTCACACACACAAGGTTACCATCGCTCTAAGTCACACCCGACACCAAGTTTCTCCATAGAAAGAGACAGGCAGTGTGAGAGAGTGGTGACAGGCACCAGAGGAGCCAATGTGTGTGCGCGCGCGTGTGTGTGTGTGTGTGTGTGCGTGTTAGTGTGTTAGTGTGTGTGCGTGTTAGTGTGTGTGCGTGTGTGTGTCCTGCTGACGCCCACTCCCCACAGAGCAGCCTGCTGGCCCAAATTGAGGAAACATACAGACCCCCATCTCACAGCTGATTACATCAACACAGGGCAACAGAGGTAAAAATAGAGATGGAGAGGAGGGGGGTAACGTGTGTGAGTGGGCTCAGGAGAAAGAGAGAGCGAGAGCGAGAGAGAGAGAGAGAGAGAGAGAGAGAGAGAGAGAGAGAGTGTGTGCACCTGGGGCTCAGTCTGAGTGGGTGGGAGTTAATCAGATGGATGCACTGACTGAACCCTGACAGCCACAGCTGCATCTCTCAGTACTGTAAGTTACATCTCTCTCACTTCTCCACAAGCAAGATATTTGTTCAACCCTGATAATTCACCTGGATGCATCCACTGTAGTTATCAACACAGACAACCAGCAGTGCATTCTGTTTAGCGGTTATTTAGTTGTGGCTATAGCAGCATTAGTCCAGGCACTAAGTAAACACCTGTGGGCCATTTTCAATTATCCTGGTTGCAATATGACACTTTTCAATAACAGGTCTGCATTCAATTCAAGACATCTACCCTTTAGTCTGACGCCTATTCTCTAACTTCATCTGTGATTTCCAGTTAATCGAATGATTCTGTCACTTGGACTCACAGCTCTGGAACCCCAGGAGGGAGCTTAACTCAATCAGTCAATTCAATAACCTGATTCCAGGACCGTCTACCTTCCAAGTGGCACAAAAGCACATCTCCTGTGTCTATGTTGAACTGGATACACCTAATTCAATGCACAGCAGCAGATTGTTTACAAAAATATCACTCAGGATATGTTTTTACTTGTGTGTTTTCTAGCGTGTGTTTATGTGTGTGACACCAGCAATTAGTGTCAGTGTAGTGAGAGCAGTGTGTGTGTGTGTGCGTGCGTGTGTTGGTGTGTGTGGTCACCATGAGGGACTGGTGTGTCATGCTAACATCAGGTTAAGAAACACAACGCATCACAGAGCTCTGCTGGCTCACTCTTTCTTTTCACTCATTTCTCTCTGTCCCTCTCTCACTTTCAGAATCTTTCCTCTCGCTCCCTCTTTCTCAACCTCTCCATCTCTCACCCTCCCTCTTCCGTTTCAGGGCTCAGAGCCAATCAGGCTGTAGAGAGTATAGGTGTTTATTTCCTGACAACCATTGAATGCCTATGAACTATTTCAGTGTGCAGCACCCCATCGACTCCCTCATCCTGTCAATTAACTCGGTCTGCGATTAAGTTAAAGTGCTTGTTCAATACACAGAGCCATTCCTGTGGTAAAGGTAATCGATGGCATGTGGAGGACAGAGCAGCTGTATGCCCAGCCCCATTGAACCGCCATCGCAAATAACTGTGAGGACGTAACTATGCGGTTGTTTGGTGTGACCGTTGCCACATTGAGTAGTGCAGTAACATCCAGCAGGTCCCAACGGGCCGAAGCAGGGATCAATAGCTATGTGAAGCTGAGGCGGAACATTCCATCAGGGCCCATTCTGTGCTTGTCCACCCACCAACTCTGACAAACGTCCCTCTGAGTTGCTCTTCATTTAGTGTGGGCATGTCTGACTCATTCCCATTCCAACGCTTTTGGCTTGGGGATGTTGGGGAGTGGGTGTAACAGTGAATGAATGTGTTCATGTGTACATTATGCGATACTATAAACAGGGTGCTTCGAGCCATGAATCCTGATTGGCTGAAAGCCGTGGTATATGAGACCGTATACCACAGATATGACGAAACATGTATTTTTACAGCTCTAATTACATCGGTAACCAGTTTATAATAGCAATAAGGCACCTCGGGGGTTTGTCGTATATGGTCAATATACCACAGCTAAGGGCTGTATCCAGGCACTCCGCGTTGCGTCGTGCCTATACCACACCCCCACGGGCCTTATTGCTTAATTCTATGTGTGATGTGCGTCATCTCTGTCCAGTTAGTATGCAAGTGGGCAACCTTTACACCACATACACAAACACAGTATTAATGAGGGGTGTGCATCATGGGCGTATGTATGTATAATGTGTACATTATGTGTGGGATGTGTAATGTATGTGAGTGTTTATCGAGTCTTATATCGCACACTGTCGTGAGCGGGAATGAGCATTCCTAATGCCCCAGGCCGGGATGAAGGAGAGAGGGAGGAGGAGATGAGTGGACGAGAGAGAGCATCTTTCCTGACACGTCTCCGCCTGCAGTCTCTCTCCTGCTGGGTTTCAGCCTCTGTCTGCCACTCTCCTTCTCACTGTGGAGCTCTGCTCTCACGCACATTATAGCACTCTGACCCACTGGGAACAAGGCACACACACACACACACTAATGGAGTAATGGCTTATGGTATCAGGGGGAAATCAAGGGAACACGAAGTGTGAGTAGGTTTACTGCGAGCTAAGAGGTGGCTTTTGGTTAGCTGAGAACAGATATCATGAGGAGAAAGGAGGCAGGAGCATTTCACTGTCAGGAGAGAGGATAGTGAGAGATCCTGCTATGAGTTGTATAACGCCAGAAGAGCTCACAGTCCACAGATGAGAAGCAGGATGTCATGACAGAAGGCCTTTATTCTTAACCTCTATTCCCTTTTTGATTGATTGATACCATTTTCATGGATTTCTCAAGGAGACAGGGCTTGGACTGTGAGTGTTTCAGAAGTGTGGAGCGTGTCTGGGTGTGCAGGGAGGAGTGGTGAGGCTTTCAGTAAAGCTGGGGCTCAGAGAAGACACAGTGACAGAGACACACAGGCCTGACTTTTGGCTCTTTGATGGCAATAGGCATCACAGTGCCAATCAATGGGCTTCAACAGCAAGTCAACGAACACGCCTCCAAAACAATGATCCCCCAGATCAAACACACATGGAGGAACAGAAAGAGGGGGGAACAGAAAGAGGGAGGAACAGAAAGAGGGAGGAACAGAAAGAGGGAGGAACATAAAGAGGGAGGAACAGAAAGAGTGAGGAACAGGAAGAGGGTGGAACAGGAAGAGGGAGGAACAGGAAGAGGGAGGAACAGGAAGATGGAGGAACAGGAAGAGGGAGGGAACAGAAAGAGGGAGGAACAGAAAGAGGGTGGAACAGGAAGAAACAGGAAGAGGGAGGAACAGGAAGAGGGAGGAACAGGAAGAGGGTGGAACAGAAAGAGGGTGGAACAGGAAGAGGGAGGAACAGGAAGAGGGAGGAACAGGAAGAGGGAGGAGGAGAAAGAGGGAGGAACAGAAAGAGGGAGGAACAGAAAGAGGGAGGAACAGAAAGAGGGAGGAACACGAAGAGGGAGGAACAGGAAGAGGGAGGAACAGGAAGAGGAAGGAACAGGAAGAGGGAGGAGGAACAGAAAGAGGGAGGAACAGAAAGAGGGAGGAACAGAAAGAGGGAGGAACAGAAAGATGGAGGAACATAAAGAGGAGGGAGGAACAGAAAGAGGGAGGAACAGAAAGAGGGAGGAACAGAAAGAGGGAGGAACAGAAGAGGGAGGAACAGAAGAGGGAGGAACAGAAGAGGGAGGAGGAGAAAGAGGGAGGAACAGAAAGAGGGAGGAACAGGAAGAGGGAGGAACAGAAAGAGGGAGGAACAGAAAGAGGAGGAACAGGAAGAAGGAGGAAAGAGGGAGGAACATAAAGAGGGAGGAACAGAAAGAGGAGGAACAGGAAGAGGGAGGAACAGAAAGAGGGAGGAACAGAAAGAGGGAGGAACAGAAAGAGTGAGGAACAGAAGAGGGAGGAACAGAAAGAGGGAGGAACAGAAAGAGGGAGGAACAGAAAGAGGGAGGAACAGAAAGAGGGAGAACAGAAAGGGGAGGAACAGAAAGAGGGAGGAACATAAAGAGGGAGGAACAGAAAGAGTGAGGAACAGAAAGAGGAGGAACAGAAAGAGGGAGGAACAGAAAGAGGGAGGAACATAAAGAGGGAGGAACAGGAAAGAGGGAGGAACAGAAAGAGGGAGGAACAGAAAGAGGGAGGAACAGAAAGAGTGAGGAACAGGAAGAGGGAGGAACAGAAAGAGGGAGGAACATAAAGAGGGAGGAACAGAAAGAGGGAGGAACAGAAAGAGGGAGGAACAGAAAGAGGGAGGAACAGAAAGAGGGAGGAACAGAAAGAGGGAGGAACAGAAAGAGGGAGGAACAGAAAGAGGGAGGAACAGAAAGAGGGAGGAACAGGAAGAGGGAGGAACAGAAAGAGGGAGGAACAGAAAGAGGGAGGAACAGAAAGAGGAGGAACATAAAGAGGGAGGAACAGAAAGAGGAGGAACATAAAGAGGGAGGAACAGAAAGAGGGAGGAACATAAAGAGGGAGGAACAGAAAGAGTGAGGAACAGGAAGAGGGAGGAACAGAAAGAGTGAGGAACAGAAAGAGGAGGAACAGAAAGAGGGAGGAACAGAAAGAGGGAGGAACAGAAAGAGGGAGGAACAGAAAGAGGGAGGAACAGAAAGAGGGAGGAACAGAAAGAGTGAGGAACAGAAAGAGGGAGGAACAGAAAGAGGGAGGAACAGAAA
Organism: Oncorhynchus tshawytscha; assembly: GCF_018296145.1. NCBI lineage: Eukaryota > Metazoa > Chordata > Actinopteri > Salmoniformes > Salmonidae > Oncorhynchus > Oncorhynchus tshawytscha. The sequence goes on along the minus strand of NC_056461.1, from coordinate 26,805,993 downwards.
GAGTGAGGAACAGGAAGAGGGAGGAGGAGAAAGAGGGAGGAGGAGAAAGAGGGAGGAACAGAAAGAGGGAGGAACAGAAAGAGTGAGGAACAGGAAGAGGGAGGAGGAGAAAGAGGGAGGAGGAGAAAGAGGGAGGAGGAGAAAGAGGGAGGAACATAAAGAGGGAGGAACAGGAAGAGGGAGGAGGAGAAATAGGGAGGAGGAGAAAGAGGGAGGAACAGAAAGAGGGAGGAACAGAAAGAGTGAGGAACAGGAAGAGGGAGGAGGAGAAAGAGGGAGGAGGAGAAAGAGGGAGGAGGAGAAAGAGGGAGGAACAGAAAGAGGGAGGAACATAAAGAGGGAGGAACAGAAAGAGTGAGGAACAGGAAGAGGGAGGAGGAGAAAGAGGGAGGAACAGAAAGAGGGAGGAACAGGAAGAGGGAGGAACATAAAGAGGGAGGAACAGGAAGAGGGAGGAACAGAAAGAGGGAGGAACAGAAAGAGGGAGGAACAGAAAGAGGGAGGAACAGGAAGAGGGAGGAACAGAAAGAGGGAGGAACAGGAAGAGGGAGGAACAGAAAGAGGGGGAACAGAAAGAGTGAGGAGGAGAAAGAGGGAGGAACAGAAAGAGGGAGGAACAGAAAGAGTGAGGAACAGGAAGAGGGAGGAGGAGAAAGAGGGAGGAACAGAAAGAGGGAGGAGGAGAAAGAGGGAGGAACAGAAAAAGGGAGGAACAGAAAGAGGGAGGAACAGAAAGAGGGAGGAACAGAAAGAGGGAGGAACAGAAAGAGTGAGGAACAGGAAGAGGGAGGAGGAGAAAGAGGGAGGAACAGAAAGAGGGAGGAACAGGAAGAGGGAGGAACAGAAAGAGGGAGGAACAGAAAGAGTGAGGAACAGGAAGAGGGAGGAGGAGAAAGAGGGAGGAACAGAAAGAGGGAGGAACAGGAAGAGGGAGGAACAGAAAGAGGGAGGAACAGGAAGAGGGAGGAACAGAAAGAGGGGGGGTTAAGAAAGTGTGGTGGGTGTTTAACAACTGATAGGACATTTACTGTCTGCCTGACCCCGCTGGACGGACATATTAACATCATGTGCCCTAGATCATGCCCTCCCCATGCGTTGGTCATGTGCCACTTAGCAAGCATCCTATGTCGGCGTGAGAGGGAGTCAGTGATATTGTGGATGATTGAAAGAGATATCACTTCATGGTCTGACTGCAAATGGTTAATGTACATGTACATACCAGTGTGTTTTGGATTAAATCACATGTTCTAAACAAAAACTAACTAACTGTCTGTCCAGAGGCATTTCAACTCACTGGTGGGGCTCTATAGACCACCACACTATAGACCAGACAGAGGAAAACAGAGCATAGGAGATGGGACCACGGTGATTTAGCCACCTCTCAGGGTGTGTAGTGTTTATTAATAGGTCAGTCTCGGTGTTTCCTGGGATGGCACCAGGCCTAATGGGTGTGCTCCATCAACTCATTACCCTGCGGGTCAAGAGAAAACACCTTGATTTACTTGTGGAGACAGCTCGCAGCCCCCTCACAGCCAACAGGGTGATCAGACTGAGCAAATAAGGAGAAATCAGAAAGTGGTTTCCCAGCGTCCAGTAAACTCGACTAAATGGCATCTTTTGATGTGACGCCGAGAAACACGTGGTGGAGCTTAGTGATGAATTTAGTCATGTGATCTGAGCTATCTGACCCTGGACCTGTTTTGACATGTGACCATGCTTCCAGACCTGGTTACCAACAGAGACAGTGGTATTGACAGCCTCAATCACATCTACTACCAGAACAAGAAAACACTGTCTGGTTGAGAGATACAGTGAACATGTTCAATATTCTTCTTCCTCAAACGGACAGTGAAGGGTAGTGGGAGGAGAGGAGACATACCTCACGCCTTTGATCTGCACAATGCTGTGGTGGGAGATCCTGGACAGGGCTGAGATCACCTGGAACACACAGCGGAGAGACAACGGTCAATGACAGGGGACAGAGTCCATCAACACAGTCCTCCATACAATCTACAACACAGTCATCAACGCAGCCGTCAACACAGTCCACGACACAGTCAACATCTCATCACTCAGTCATTCAGACAGGCCCGTCTGCTCTGCCTTAATGTGGTTCATTCATGCTAAACGTCATGTGTTTACGAGCGAGGAGAGCGATGTGGTGTTTCTTAGCAACATGGTCGTGCGCAGCCACACATGTGAGCATAATGCAGGCCGCCATGTTAATGATGACATTCAGGGACATGTGGTGCCAAATGCCCTCGCACAGTCACAGACGTGTTCCTCTTTACTCAGAACCTCGCTTCCCCTCTCCATCCATCTATCTCCTGCTTGCTCTGCCTCCCTCTCTCCCCTGTGGTGAAACCTGCGTGGTGTAGCAGGGTTAAATGCGAGCCTGATTTAATGCTGGTTGTGAGTCACATGTGAGTGGGCTTATGGGTGGTGGTTTGGGGGGCTTACAGATGGCATGCTGGAGACTCCTCCTATGCTAATACAGGGATATGACGGAGCCCGTCCCCTCATAACTGCCAAAATGATGCCCCCATGCCTCATTACGCACTTCAGGATGTGTTTATGCTTCCATCACCATGGTGCCATCTGTCCTCTTTCACACACACCCCATCTCTTTCTCTCTCTCCCCATCTCTCTCTATTCCCCACCCTCTCTCTCTCTCTATTCCCCACCCTCTATTCCCCACCCTCTCTCTATTCCCCACCCTCTCTCTCTATTCCCCACCCTCTCTCTCTATTCCCCACCCTCCCTCTATTCCCCACCCTCTCTCTCTATTCCCCACCCTCTCTCTCTATTCCCCACCCTCTCTCCCCACCCTCTATTCCCCACCCTCTCTCTCTCTATTCCCCACCCTCTCTCTCTATTCCCCACCCTCTCTCTCTTCCCCACCCTCTCTCTCTATTCCCCACCCTCTCTCTCTATTCCCCACCCTCTCTCTCTATTCCCCACCCTCTCTCTCTATTCCCCACCCTCTCTCTCTACCCCCTCTCTCTCTCTATTCCCCACCCTCTCTCTCTCTATTCCCCACCCTCTCTCTCTATTCCCACCCTCCCCCCCACCCTCCCTCTCCCCACCCTCCCCACCCTCTCTCTATTCCCCACCCTCTCTCTCTCTATTCCCCACCCTCTCTCTCTATTCCCCCCCACCCTCTCTCTCTATTCCCCACCCTCTCTCTCTGTTCCCCACCCCCTCTCTCTCTATTCCCCACCCTCCCTCTCTCTCCCCACCCTCTCCTCCCCCACCCTCTCTCTCTCTATTCCCCACCCTCTCTCTCTCTATTCCCCACCCTCTCTCTCTCTATTCCCCACCCTCTCTCTCTATTCCCCACCCTCTCTCTCTATTCCCCACCCTCTCTCTATTCCCCACCCTTCCCCCCACCCTCTCTCTCTATTCCCCACCCTCTCTCTCTATTCCCCACCCTCTCTCTCTCTATTCCCCACCCTCCCTCTCTCTCTATTCCCCACCCTCTCTCTCTCTCTATTCCCCACCCTCTCTCTCTCTCTATTCCCCACCCTCTCTCTCTCTCTATTCCCCACCCTCCCCACCCCCACCCTCTCTCTCTCTATTCCCCACCCTCTCTCTCTCTATTCCCCACCCTCTCTCTCTCTCTCTATTCCCCACCCTCTCTCTCTCTCTATTCCCCACCCTCTCTCTCTCTCTATTCCCCACCCTCTCTCTCTCTATTCCCCACCCCACCCTCTCTCTCTCTCTATTCCCCACCCTCTCTCTCTCTCTATTCCCCACCCTAGCTCTCTCTCTATTCCCCACCCTCTCTATCTCTCTCTCTCTATTCCCCACCCTCTCTCTCTATTCCCCACCCTCTCTCTCCCCACCCTCTCTCTCTATTCCCCACCCTCTCTCTCTCCCCACCCTCTATTCCCCACCCTCTCTCTCTATTCCCCACCCTCTCTCTCTATTCCCCACCCTCTCTCTCTATTCCCCACCCTCTCTCTCTCTCTATTCCCACCCTCTCTCTTCCCCACCCTCTCTCTATTCCCCACCCTCTCTCTCTCTCTATTCCCCACCCTCTCTCTCTCTATTCCCCACCCTCTCTCTCTCTATTCCCCACCCTCTCTCTCTCTCCCCCACCCTCTCTCTCTCTATTCCCCACCCTCTCTCTCTATTCCCCACCCTCTCTCTCTCTCTATTCCCCACCCTCTGTCTCTCTCTATATATATATATTCCCCACCCTCTGTCTCTCTCTATATATATATATTCCCCACCCTCTTCTCTCTCTATATATATATTCCCCACCCACCCTCTCTCTAAATATATTCCCCACCCTCTGTCTCTCTCTCTCTCTCTATATATATTCCCCACCCTCTCTCTATATATATTCCCCACCCTCTCTCTATATATATTCCCCACCCTCTGTCTCTCTCTATATATATATTCCCCACCCTCTCTCTATATACAGTGTCTTGCGAAAGTATTCGGCCCCCTTGAACTTTGCGACCTTTTGCCACATTTCAGGCTTCAAACATAAAGATATAAAACTGTATTTTTTTGTGAAGAATCAACAACAAGTGGGACACAATCATGAAGTGGAACGACATTTATTGGATATTAACAAATCAAAAACTGAAAAATTGGATGTGCAAAATTATTCAGCCCCTTTACTTTCAGTGCAGCAAACTCTCTCCAGAAGTTCAGTGAGGATCTCTGAATGATCCAATGTTGACCTAAATGACTAATGATGATAAATACAATCCACCTGTGTGTAATCAAGTCTCCGTATAAATGCACCTGCACTGTGATAGTCTCAGAGGTCCGTTAAAAGCGCAGAGAGCATCATGAAGAACAAGGAACACACCAGGCAGGTCTGAGATACTGTTGTGAAGAAGTTTAAAGCCGGATTTGGATACAAAAAGATTTCCCAAGCTTTAAACATCCCAAGGAGCACTGTGCAAGCGATAATATTGAAATGGAAGGAGTATCAAACCACTGCAAATCTACCAAGACCTGGCCATCCCTCTAAACTTTCAGCTCATACAAGGAGAAGACTGATCAGAGATGCAGCCAAGAGGCCCATGATCACTCTGGATGAACTGCAGAGATCTACAGCTGAGGTGGGAGACTCTGTCCATAGGACAACAATCAGTCGTATATTGCACAAATCTGGCCTTTATGGAAGAGTGGCAAGAAGAAAGCCATTTCTTAAAGATATCCATAAAAGTGTTGTTTAAAGTTTGCCACAAGCCACCTGGGAGACACACCAAACACGTGGAAGAAGGTGCTCTGGTCAGATGAAACCAAAATTGAACTTTTTGGCAACAATGCAAAACGTTATGTTTGGCGTAAAAGCAACACAGCTCATCACCCTGAACACATCATCCCCACTGTCAAACATGGTGGTGGCAGCATCATGGTTTGGGCCTGCTTTTCTTCAGCAGGGACAGGGAAGATGGTTAAAATTGATGGGAAGATGGATGGAGCCAAATACAGGACCATTCTGGAAGAAAACCTGATGGAGTCTGCAAAAGACCTGAGACTGGGACGGAGATTTGTCTTCCAACAAGACAATGATCCAAAACATAAAGCAAAATCTACAATGGAATGGTTCAAAAATAAACATATCCAGGTGTTAGAATGACCAAGTCAAAGTCCAGACCTGAATCCAATCGAGAATCTGTGGAAAGAACTGAAAACTGCTGTTCACAAATGCTCTCCATCCAACCTCACTGAGCTCGAGCTGTTTTGCAAGGAGGAATGGGAAAAAAATTCGGTCTCTCGATGTGCAAAACTGATAGAGACATACCCCAAGCGACTTACAGCTGTAATCGCAGCAAAAGGTGGCGCTACAAAGTATTAACTTAAGGGGGCTGAATAATTTTGCACGCCCAATTTTTCAGTTTTTGATTTGTTAAAAAAGTTTGAAATATCCAATAAATGTCGTTCCACTTCATGATTGTGTCCCACTTGTTGTTGATTCTTCACAAAAAATACAGTTTTATATCTTTATGTTTGAAGCCTGAAATGTGGCAAAAGGTCGCAAAGTTCAAGGGGGCCGAATACTTTCGCAAGGCACTGTATATAGAGAGAGGGTGGGGTATATTCCCCACCCTCTGTCTCTCTCTCTATATATATTCCCCACCCTCTCTTTATATATATTCCCCACCCCTCTGTCTCTCTCTATATATATATTCCCCACCCTCTGTCTATCTCTCTCTATATATTTCTCTCCCCTCTCTCTCTCATCTCTCTCTCTCCCCCATCTCTCTCTCTCTATTCCCCTCCCTCTCTCTCTCTCTAATATATATATATATATATATATTCCCCACCCTCTGTCTCTCTCTCTCTCTCTCTCCCCCTCTCTCTCTCTATTCCCCCTCTCTCTCTCTATTCCCCTCCTCTCTCTCTATTCCCCCTCTCTCTCTCTATTCCCCTCCTCTCTCTCTATTCCCCTCCTCTCTCTCTATTCCCCTCCTCTCTCTCTATTCCCCTCCTCTCTCTCTATTCCCCTCCTCTCTCTCTATTCCCCTCCTCTCTCTCTCTATTCCCCTCCTCTCTCTCTATTCCCCTCCTCTCTCTCCCCCCTCTCTCTCTCTATTCCCCTCCTCTCTCTCTATTCCCCTCCTCTCTCTCTATTCCCCTCCTCTCTCTCTCTATTCCCCTCCTCTCTCTCTATTCCCCTCCTCTCTCTCTCTATTCCCCTCCTCTCTCTCTCTATTCCCCCCTCCTCTCTCTCTATTCCCCCCTCTCTCTCTATTCCCCCTCCTCTCTCTCTATTCCCCTCCTCTCTCTCTCTATTCCCCCCTCTCTCTCTATTCCCCCTCTCTCTCTCTATTCCCCCCTCCTCTCTCTCTATTCCCCCCTCTCTCTCTCTATTCCCCTCCTCTCTATTCCCCCTCTCTCTCTCTATTCCCCTCCTCTCTCTCTATTCCCCCTCCTCTCTCTCTATTCCCCCTCTCTCTCTCTATTCCCCCTCTCTCTCTCTATTCCCCCCTCTCTCTCTCTATTCCCCCCTCTCTCTCTCTATTCCCCTCCTCTCTCTCTATTCCCCCTCTCTCTCTCTATTCCCCTCCTCTCTCTCTATTCCCCCTCTCTCTCTCTATTCCCCCTCCTCTCTCTCTATTCCCCCTCTCTCTCCTCTATTCCCCTCCTCTCTCTCTATTCCCCTCCTCTCTCTCTATTCCCTCCTCTCTCTCTCTATTCCCCTCCTCTCTCTCTCTATTCCCCTCCTCTCTCTCTCTATTCCCCCTCCTCTCTCTCTATTCCCCCCCTCTCTCTCTATTCCCCCCTCTCTCTCTCTATTCCCCCTCCTCTCTCTCTATTCCCCCCTCTCTCTCTATTCCCCTCCTCTCTCTCTATTCCCCTCCTCTCTCTCTCTATTCCCCCTCCTCTCTCTCTATTCCCCCTCTCTCTCTCTATTCCTCCCTCTCTCTCTCTATTCCCCCCTCCTCTCTCTCTATTCCCCCTCCTCTCTCTCTATTCCCCCCTCTCTCTCTATTCCCCCTCCTCTCTCTCTATTCCCCCCCTCCTCTCTCTCTATTCCCCTCCTCTCTCTCTATTCCCCTCCTCTCTCTCTATTCCCCTCCTCTCTCTCTATTCCCCCTCCTCTCTCTCTATTCCCCCTCCTCTCTCTCTATTCCCCTCCTCTCTCTTTATTCCCCCTCCTCTCTCTCTCTATTCCCCCTCTCTCTCTCTATTCCCCTCCTCTCTCTCTCTATTCCCCTCCTCTCTCTCTATTCCCCCTCCTCTCTCTCTATTCCCCCCCTCCTCTCTCTCTATTCCCCCTCTCTCTCTATTCCCCTCCTCTCTCTCTCTATTCCCCTCCTCCTCTCTCTCTATTCCCCTCCTCTCTCTCTATTCCCCTCCTCTCTCTCTATTCCCCTCCTCTCTCTCTATTCCTCTCTCTATTCCCCTCCTCTCTCTCTATTCCCCCCTCTCTCTCTATTCCCCTCCTCTCTCTCTATTCCCCCTCCTCTCTCTCTATTCCCCCTCTCTCTCTATTCCCCTCCTCTCTCTCTCTATTCCCCTCCTCTCTCTCTATTCCCCTCCTCTCTCTCTCTCTATTCCCCCTCTCTCTCTCTATTCCCCTCCTCTCTCTCTCTATTCCCCTCCTCTCTCTCTATTCCCCCTCTCTCTCTCTATTCCCCCTCCTCTCTCTCTATTCCCCTCCTCTCTCTCTCTATTCCCCCTCTCTCTCTCTATTCCCCTCCTCTCTCTCTCTATTCCCCTCCTCTCTCTCTATTCCCCTCCTCTCTCTCTCTATTCCCCCTCTCTCTCTCTATTCCCCCTCTCTCTCTCTATTCCCCTCCTCTCTCTCTCTCTCCCCCTCTCTCTCTCTATTCCCCCTCTCTCTCTATTCCCCTCCTCTCTCTCTCTATTCCCCTCCTCTCTCTCTATTCCCCTCCTCTCTCTCTCTATTCCCCCTCTCTCTCTCTATTCCCCTCCTCTCTCTCTATTCCCCTCCTCTCTCTCTATTCCCCTCCTCTCTCTCTATTCCCCCCTCTCTCTCTCTATTCCCCTCCTCTCTCTCTATTCCCCTCCTCTCTCTCTATTCCCCTCCTCTCTCTCTATTCCCCTCCTCTCTCTCTATTCCCCTACTCTCTCTCTATTCCCCTCCTCTCTCTCAGCAGGTGTGCTGTTTATACAAGAGCACCTTCACTCTCCACTCTAAACTGTATAATTAATAGGAGTCTAGGGTGAAGGTGTGCAACTTCAATGGGAGCCTAGAGTAGGAGTCTAGGGTGAAGGTGTGCAACTTCAATGGGAGCCTAGAGTAGGAGTCTAGGGTGAAGGTGTGCAACTTCAATGGGAGCCTAGAGTAGGAGTCTAGGGTGAAGGTGTGCAACTTCAATGGGAGCCTAGAGTAGGAGTCTAGGGTGAAGGTGTGCAACTTCAATGGGAGCCTAGAGTAGGAGTCTAGGGTGAAGGTGTGCAACTTCAATGGGAGCCTAGAGTAGGAGTCTAGGGTGAAGGTGTGTAACTTCAATGGGAGCCTAGAGTAGGAGTCTAGGGTGAAGGTGTGCAACTTCAATGGGAGCCTAGAGGAGGAGTCTAGGGTGAAGGTGTGTAACTTCAATGGGAGCCTAGAGTAGGAGTCTAGGGTGAAGGTGTGTAACTTCAATGGGAGCCTAGAGTAGGAGTCTAGGGTGAAGGTGTGTAACTTCAATGGGAGCCTAGAGTAGGAGTCTAGGGTGAAGGTGTGTAACTTCAATGGGAGCCTAGAGTAGGAGTCTAGGGTGAAGGTGTGCAACTTCAATGGGAGCCTAGAGTAGGAGTCTAGGGTGAAGGTGTGCAACTTCAATGGGAGCCTAGAGTAGGAGTCTAGGGTGAAGGTGTGTAACTTCAATGGGAGCCTAGAGTAGGAGTCTAGGGTGCTTTAAAAGCAGGCTCAGGCTAAGAGCTCGTGTGAAGAGGGTTAGGACAGAGATTCAGTCTGAGGAGCATGGAGTGGCTCAACCACTCAGAGTAATGACTACCTGACCGATAACCTTCTGTATAGCTCCAGTTGCTGTCATGGTAGCCATACACCACGGCGATGAGTGGTGGCTATGGCTGCTCCGTTGTGCTTCAGAGTACATGAATATCTCTCAGCCTTTTTAAAACCATCTCTAGGGGTTGTGTGTCAGTGTGGCCAGTCTGAATGCTGAAGCTTGCTGCCTGTAACATAAGCTTGACCCTTTTACCCCGACGCTTACCAGGGCCTCATCATAACGCACTCAGACTGAGACTGGAAATACACATGAAAATGGCCGCTGTGGAGAGCAGTGAATGAGATTTGGTTATGCCCTTGAAGGGTGCTTTGTCATTCAAGCTAGATCCATTGTGTCATTGGTTGGCACGCTGCCCACCTGAGCTAGCTGCAGGGCTGGGGTGTGCCCATGTGCTGTCCTGATGCATGCCCTCACCCACTGGCAGAGGGGAGAAATGATGAGGTTGGAACGGAGCATTACTCTGCCTTTCAGTGCCACGTCTCTCCTCTCCATGCATCACCAGGTAATATCGGGTTAAGGGCATGAATATGAATTAAGCCTCAGTATGGCGACACCAACACAGCGAGGTGATCTACGTGTGAGAACCAGATTCATATTTAGCTCATGTCTTTACATCTGACGTTGTGTATTTTATGCTTTATCCAACACACCCGCAATTCTGTCTCTCACTACCGCTGTGACCCCTTCATCCTTCTACCCAACCTCTGCCTCTCTCTTTCTCCCTCTCCTCTCTGTGTAACACCCTCTCTTCCTCTCCCTCCCTCTACCATCACACTCCCTCCTATCCTGCAGTCCAGTCAAAGGCTCACTCACTGTGTGTTTCCACATGATTGATTTCTCTCTCGTCTCAGTCAGACCCCCAGGGAGCCCCAACTTTGAGCGGAACAGACGAGAGAATAAAGCTACACTCACCCAGAGTCTGCAAAATATGAAAAGGAATCCTCAGGATGGAGTGGCAATAACGCTCTCTCTTCCCATCCTACCCCAGCCCCTCAGCTTTACCCCCAGCCCCTCGGCTTTACCCCCAGCCCCTCAGCTTTATCCTTAGCCCCTCAGCTTTACCCCAGCCCCTCAGCCTTATCCCGAGCCCCTCAGCCTTATCCCTAGCCCCTCAGCCTTATCCCTAGCCCCTCAGCCTTATCCCTAGCCCCTCAGCCTTATCCCTAGCCCCTCAGCCTTATCCCTAGCCCCTCAACCTTATCCCTAGCCCCTCAGCCTTATCCCTAGCCCCTCAACCTTATCCCTAGCCCCTCAGCCTTATCCCTAGGCCCTCAGCCTTACCCCCTAGCCCCTCAGCCTTATCCCTAGCCCCTCAGCCTTACCCGTAGCCTTATCCCTAGCCCCTCAGCCTTACCCTTAGCCTTATCCCTAGCCCCTCAACCTTATCTCTAGCCCCTCAGCCTTACCCCCCTATGCCCTCAGCCTTACCCCCTAGGCCCTCAGCCTTACCCCTAGGCCCTCAGCCTTACCCCCCTAGCCCCTCAGCCTTACCCCCAGCCCCTCAACCTTACCCCTAGGCCCTCAGCCTTACCCCCAGGCCCTCAGCCTTACCCCCAGCCCCTCAGTCTTACCCCCAGCCTCTGTCCTACAGTAGGGAGGGAGCTGCCAAGCCAGGAGAGAGTGAATGGGGATCCATGGCAGGACCAGCATCCGTTATGCTTCCTGAAGTACAGCATGACACATCCATGCAATGTTTACACTTAATTTGTTTAGAGCGGAGGGGATGGAGAGGAGTGGGGTGGGGCATGCATTTGTATAGACAGATCAGCTATGAAACACGCTGGAGTGTTTGCAAACACATCTCAGGGTCCATTTCTGGGACAGGCACACATGGGGCCATGGCTGGAAATCCCATGTGACCAGCCTCAACCAATCAGGGACTCGGTAGACATGGCAACCTGTCAACCAGACGTGGGTTAATTTGCATGGTCATCCATTGTCTGTAAAATACAATATGGTGCCATGGGCACACCCCAGCCCTAGTGACAGTGGGAGAAAGGGGTGGTGATTTGATTAGGAAAGGAAAGATGTCTCACAATGCTATTGACAGATCACCGTGTGCACCCACCACAACAGCCAATTAGATTTATTCATGACACATCACCTCACACCACCAATCAATGTACTGGGTATTCTGGATGCACACCAACCGTCAAATTAATTCCTAGGACATGTCACCACCAATCATTCTACACCCCTCTCTCATGCACCACACTCGCATATATACAAGGGTACAGACGCAAGAAAGCTCACACACACACACACACACACACACACACACACACACACACACACACCCCCTGGTGTGATATTTATGAAGCATTCACACCCCATTGTGACAGCAGCACAGTTGTGCCCATCATCATGCCAGAGACAGCTGAGGACAGGAGAGGAGAGAGGGCCTAGTAAAGATGAGGAGAGGAGAGGAGAGGAGAGGAGAGGAGAGGAGAGGAGAGGAGAGGAGAGGAGAGGAGAGGAGAGGAGAGGAGAGGAGAGGAGAGGAGAGGAGAGGGAGAGGAGAGGAGAGGAGGAGGAGAGGAGAGGAGAGGAGAGGAGAGGAGAGGAGAGGAGAGAGAGGAGAGAGGCCTAGAGGAGGGAGGAGAGGAGAGGAGAGGAGAGAGGAGAGGAGAAGAAGAGGAGAGAGGGACAGGACAGGAGAGGAGAGGAGAGGGGGCCTAGTAAAGATGAGGAGAGGAGAGGAGAGGAGAGGAGAGGAGAGGAGAGGAGAGGAGAGGAGGGGAGAGGAGAGGAGAGGAGAGGAGAGGAGGGAGAGGAGAGGAGAGGAGAGGAGAGAGGGGGCCTAGTAAAGATGAGGAGAGGGGAGGAGAGAGAGGAGAGGAGAGGAGAGGAGGAGGAGAGGAGAGGAGAGGAGAGGAGAGAGGAGAGGAGAGGAGAGGAGAGGGGGCCTAGTAAAGATGAGGAGAGGAGAGGAGAGGGGGCCTAGTAAAGATGAGGAGAGGAGAGGAGAGGAGAGGAGAGAGGGCCTACTAAAGATGAGGAGAGGAGAGGAGAGGAGAGGAGAGGAGAGGGAGAGAGGAGAGGAGAGGAGAGGAGAGGAGAGGAGAGGAGAGGAGAGGAGAGGAGAGGAGAGGAGAGGAGAGGAGGAGAGAGGGCCTAGTAAAGATGAGGAGAGGAGAGGGGAGGAGGGAGAGGAGAGGAGAGGAGAGGAGAGGAGAGGAGAGGAGAGAGGAGAGGAGAGGAGAGGAGAGGAGAGGAGAGGAGAGGAGAGGAGAGGAGAGGAGAGCAGAGGAGAGGGGGGCCTAGTAAAGATGAGGAGAGGAGAGGAGAGGAGAGGAGAGGAGAGGAGAGGAGAGGAGAGGAGAGGAGAGGAGAGGAGAGGAGAGGGAGGAGGAGAGGAGAGGAGAGGAGAGGAGAGGAGAGGAGAGGAGGAGGGGGCCTAGTAAAGATGAGGAGAGGAGAGGAGAGAGAGGAGAGGAGAGGAGAGGAGAGGAGAGGAGAGGAGAGGAGAGGAGAGGAGAGGAGAGGAGAGGAGAGGAGAGGAGAGGAGAGGAGAGGAGAGGAGAGGAGAGGGGGGCCTAGTAAAGATGAGGAGAGGAGAGGAGAGGAGAGGAGA